>NW_027520746.1:0-300000 GCF_051991255.1 Vanacampus margaritifer | reverse complement strand
TGAAACCCTAACCCTAATGTAAAACCCTTGTTTGAAACCCTAACCCTAATGTAAAACCCTAGTTTGAAACCCTAACCCTAATGTTAAAGCCTAGTTTGTAACCCTAACCCTAATGTAAAACCCTAGTTTGAAACCCTAACCCTAATGTTAAACCCTAGTTTGAAACCCTAACCCTAATGTAAAACCCTTGTTTGAAACCCTAACCCTAATGTAAAACCCTAGTTTGAAACCCTAACCCTAATTTGAAACCCTAGTTTGAAAACCTAACCCTAATGTAAAACCCTAGTTTGAAACCCTAACCCTAATGATAAACCCTAGTTTGAAACCGTAACCCTAATTTTGAAACCCTAGTTTTAAACCCTAACCCTAATTTGAAACCCCTGTTTGAAATCCTAACTCTAATGTGAAACCTTAGTTTGAAACCCTAACCCTCATAAAAAACCCTAGTTTGTAACCCTAACCCAAATGTAAAACCCTAGTTTGAAACACTAACCCTAATGTAAAACCCTAGTTTGAAACGCTAACCCTAATGTAAAACCCTAGTTTGAAGCATTAACCCTAAAGTAAAACACTAGTTTGAAACCCTAACCCTAATGTTAAACCCTAGTTTGAAACCCTAACCCTAATGTAAAACCCTAGTTTGAAACCCTAACCCTAATGATAAACCCTAGTTTGAAACCCTAACCCTAAATTGAAACCCTAGTTTGAAACCCTAACCCTAATGTAAAACCCTAGTTTGAAACCCTAACCCTAATGTAAAACCCTAGTTTGTAACCCTAACCCTAATGTAAAACCCTAGTTTGTAACCCTAACCCAAATGTAAAACCCTAGTTTGAAACCCTAACCCTAATGTAAAACCCTAGTTTGAAACCCTACCCTAATGTAAAACCCTAGTTTGAAGCATTAACCCTAATGTAAAACCCTAGTTTGAAACCCTAACCCAAATGTTAAACCCTAACCCTAAATTGAAACCCTAGTTTCAAACCCTAACCCTAATGTAAAACCCTAGTTTGAAACCCTAACCCTAATGTAAAACCCTAGTTTGTAACCCTAACCCTAATGTAAAACCCTAGTTTCAAACCCTAACGCTAATGTAAAACCCTAGTTTGAAACCCTAACCCTAATGTAAAACCCTAGTTTGAAGCACTAACCCTATTGTAAAACACTAGTTTGAAACGCTAACCCTAATGTAAAACCCTAGTTTGAAACCCCAAATCTAATTTGAAACCATAGTTTAAAACCCTAAACCTAATGTAAAACCCTAGTTTGAAACCCTAACCCTAATTTGAAACCCTAGTTTGAAACCCTAACCCTAATGATAAACCCTAGTTTGAAACACTAACCCTAAATTTAAACCCTAGTTTGAAACACTAACCCTAAGGTAAAACCCTAGTTTGAAACCCTAACCCTAATGTAAAACCCTAGTTTGTAACCCTAACCCTAATGTAAAACCATAGTTTGAAACCCTAACCCTAATGTAAAACCCTAGTTTGAAACCCTAACCCTAATGTAAAACCCTAGTTTGTAACCCTAACTCTAATGTAAAACCCTAGTTTGAAACCCTAACCCTAATGTAAAACCCTAGTTTGAAACCCTAACCCTAATGTAAAACCCTTGTTTGAAACCCTAACCCTAATTTTAAACCCGAGTTTGAAACCCTAACCCTATGTAAAACCCTAGTTTGTAACCCTAACCCTAATGTAAAACCCTTGTTTGAAACCCTAACCCTAATGTAAAACCCTAGTTTGAAACCCTAAGCCTAATTTGAAACCCTAGTTTGAAACCCTAACCCTAATGTAAAACCCTAGTTTGAAACCCTAACCCTAATGTAAAACCCTAGTTTGTAACCCTAACCCTAATGTAAAATGACTGTTTTGAAACCCTAACCCTAATTTAAAACCCTTGTTTGAAACTCTAACCCTAATGTAAAACCCTAGTTTGAAACCCTAATCCAAATTTTAAACCCTAGTTTGTAACCCTAACCCTAATGTAAAACCCTAGTTTGAAACCCTAACCCTAATGTAAAACCCTAGTTTGAAACCCTAACCCTAATGTAAAACCCTAGTTTGTAACCCTAACTCTAATGTAAAACCCTAGTTTGAAACCCTAACCCTAATGTAAAACCGTAGTTTGAAACCCTAACCCTAATGTAAAACCCTTGTTTGAAACCCTAACCCTAATTTGAAACCCTAGTTTGAAACCCTAACCCTAATGTAAAACCCTAGTTTGAAACCCTAACTTTAATGTAAAACCCTAGTTTGTAACCCTAACCCTAATGTAAAATGACTGTTTTGAAACCCTAACCCTAATTTAAAACCCTTGTTTGAAACTCTAACCCTAATGTAAAACCCTAGTTTGAAACCCTAATCCTAATTTTAAAACCTAGTTTGTAACCCTAACCCTAATGTAAAACCCTAGTTTGAAACCCTAACCCTAATGTTAAACCCTAGTTTGAAACCCTAACCCTAATGTAAAACCATTGTTTGAAACCCTAACCCTAATGTAAAACCCTAGTTTGAAACCCTAAGCCTAATTTGAAACCCTAGTTTGAAACCCTAACCCTAATGTAAAACCCTAGTTTGTAACCCTAACCCAAATGTAAAACCCTAGTTTGAAACCCTAACCCTAATGTAAAACCCTAGTTTGAAACCCTAACCCTAATGTAAAACCATAGTTTGAAGCATTAACCCTAATGTAAAACCCTAGTTTGAAGCACTAACCCTAATGTAAAACACTAGTTTGAAACGCTAACCCTAATGTAAAACCCTAGTTTGTAACCCCAAATCTAATTTGAAACCATAGTTTAAAACCCTAACCCTAATGTAAAACCCTAGTTTGAAGCATTAACCCTAATGTAAAACACTAGTTTGAAACGCTAATCCTAATGTTAAACACTAATTTGAAACCCTAACCCTAATGTAAAACCCTAGCTTGAAACCCTAACCCTAATGATAAACCCTAGTTTGAAACACTAACCCTAAATTTAAACCCTAGTTTGAAACCCTAACCCTAATGTAAAACCCTAGTTTGTAACCCTAACTCTAATGTAAAACCCTAGTTTGAAACCCTAACCCTAATGTAAAACCCTAGTTTGAAACCCTAACCCTAATGTAAAACCCTAGTTTGAAACCCTAACCCTAATGATAAACCCTAGTTTGAAACACTAACCCTAAATTTAAACCCTAGTTTGAAACCCTAACCCTAAGGTAAAACACTAGTTTGAAACCCTAACCCTAATGTAAAACCCTAGTTTGTAACCCTAACCCTAATGTAAAACCATAGTTTGAAACCCTAACCCTAATGTAAAACCCTAGTTTGAAACCCTAACCCTAATGTAAAACCCTAGTTTGTAACCCTAACTCTAATGTAAAACCCTAGTTTGAAACCCTAACCCTAATGTAAAACCCTAGTTTGAAACCCTAACCCTAATGTAAAACCCTAGTTTGAAACCCTAACCCTAATGATAAACCCTAGTTTGAAACCGTAACCCTAATTTTGAAACCCTAGTTTGTAACCCTAACCCAAATGTAAAACCCTAGTTTGAAACACTAACCCTAATGTAAAACCCTAGTTTGAAACGCTAACCCTAATGTAAAACCCTAGTTTGAAGCATTAACCCTAAAGTAAAACACTAGTTTGAAACCCTAACCCTAATGTTAAACCCTAGTTTGAAACCCTAACCCTAATGTAAAACCCTAGTTTGAAACCCTAACCCTAATGATAAACCCTAGTTTGAAACCCTAACCCTAAATTGAAAACCTAGTTTGAAACCCTAACCCTAATGTAAAACCCTAGTTTGAAACCCTAACCCTAATGTAAAACCCTAGTTTGTAACCCTAACCCTAATGTAAAACCCTAGTTTGTAACCCTAACCCAAATGTAAAACCCTAGTTTGAAACCCTAACCCTAATGTAAAACCCTAGTTTGAAACCCTAACCCTAATGTAAAACCCTAGTTTGAAGCATTAACCCTAATGTAAAACCCTAGTTTGAAACCCTAACCCAAATGTTAAACCCTAGTTTGAAACCCTAACCCTAAATTGAAACCCTAGTTTCAAACCCTAACCCTAATGTAAAACCCTAGTTTGAAACCCTAACCCTAATGTAAAACCCTAGTTTGTAACCCTAACCCTAATGTAAAACCCTAGTTTCAAACCCTAACGCTAATGTAAAACCCTAGTTTGAAACCCTAACCCTAATGTAAAACCCTAGTTTGAAGCACTAACCCTATTGTAAAACACTAGTTTGAAACGCTAACCCTAATGTAAAACCCTAGTTTGAAACCCCAAATCTAATTTGAAACCATAGTTTAAAACCCTAAACCTAATGTAAAACCCTAGTTTGAAACCCTAACCCTAATTTGAAACCCTAGTTTGAAACCCTAACCCTAATGATAAACCCTAGTTTGAAACACTAACCCTAAATTTAAACCCTAGTTTGAAACACTAACCCTAAGGTAAAACCCTAGTTTGAAACCCTAACCCTAATGTAAAACCCTAGTTTGTAACCCTAACCCTAATGTAAAACCATAGTTTGAAACCCTAACCCTAATGTAAAACCCTAGTTTGAAACACTAACCCTAATGTAAAACCCTAGTTTGTAACCCTAACTCTAATGTAAAACCCTAGTTTGAAACCCTAACCCTAATGTAAAACCCTAGTTTGAAACCCTAACCCTAATGTAAAACCCTTGTTTGAAACCCTAACCCTAATTTTAAACCCGAATTTGAAACCCTAACCCTAATGTAAAACCCTAGTTTGTAACCCTAACCCTAATGTAAAACCCTTGTTTGAAACCCTAACCCTAATGTAAAACCCTAGTTTGAAACCCTAAGCCAAATTTGAAACCCTAGTTTGAAACCCTAACCCTAATGTAAAACCCTAGTTTGAAACCCTAACCCTAATGTAAAACCCTAGTTTGTAACCCTAACCCTAATGTAAAATGACTGTTTTGAAACCCTAACCCTAATTTAAAACCCTTGTTTGAAACTCTAACCCTAATGTAAAACCCTAGTTTGAAACCCTAATCCTAATTTTAAACCCTAGTTTGTAACCCTAACCCTAATGTAAAACCCTAGTTTGAAACCCTAACCCTAATGTAAAACCCTAGTTTTAAACCCTAACCCTAATGTAAAACCCTAGTTTGTAACCCTAACTCTAATGTAAAACCCTAGTTTGAAACCCTAACCCTAATGTAAAACCCTAGTTTGAAACCCTAACCCTAATGTAAAACCCTTGTTTGAAACCCTAACCCTAATTTGAAACCCTAGTTTGAAACCCTAACCCTAATGTTAAACCCTAGTTTGAAACACTAACCCTAATGTAAAACCCTAGTTTGAAACCCTAACCCTAATGTAAAACCCCTTGTTTGTAACCCTAACCCTAATGTAAAACCCTAGTTTGAAACCCTAACCCTAATTTGAAACCCTAGTTTGAAATCCTAACCCTAATGTAAAACCCCTTGTTTGTAACCCTAACCCTAATTTGAAACCCTAGTTTGAAACCCTAACCCTAATGTAAAACCCTAGTTTGAAACCCTAACCCTAATGTAAAACCCTAGTTTGAAACCCTAACCCTAATGTAAAACCCCTTGTTTGTAACCCTAACCCTAATTTGAAACCCTAGTTTGAAACCCTAACCCTAATGTTAAACCCTAGTTTGAAACCCTAACCCTAATGTAAAACCCTAGTTTGAAACCCTAACCCTAATTTGAAACCCTAGTTTGAAATCCTAACCCTAATGTAAAACCCCTTGTTTGTAACCCTAACCCTAATTTGAAACCCTAGTTTGAAACCCTAACCCTAATGTTAAACCCTTGTTTGAAACCCTAACCCTAATTTGAAAGCCCTGTTTGAAATCCTAACTCTAATGTGAAACCTTAGTTTGAAACCCTAACCCTCATAAAAAACCCTAGTTTGTAACCCTAACCCTAATGTAAAATCCTAGTTTGTAACCCTAACCCTTATGTTAAACCCTAGTTTGAAACCCTAACCCTAATGATAAACCCTAGTTTGAAACCCTAACCCTAATGTTAAACCCTAGTTTGAAACCCTAACGCTAATGTAAAACCCTAGTTTGAAACCCTAACCCTAATGTAAAACCATAGTTTGAAGCACTAACCCTAATGTAAAACACTAGTTTGAAACGCTAACCCTAATGTAAAACCCTAGTTTGAAGCATTAACCCTAATGTTAAACCCTAGTTTGAAACCCTAAGCCAAATTTGAAACCCTAGTTTGAAACCCTAACCCTAATGTAAAACCCTAGTTTGAAACCCTAACCCTAATGTAAAACCCTAGTTTGTAACCCTAACCCTAATGTAAAATGACTGTTTTGAAACCCTAACCCTAATTTAAAACCCTTGTTTGAAACTCTAACCCTAATGTAAAACCCTAGTTTGAAACCCTAATCCTAATTTTAAACCCTAGTTTGTAACCCTAACCCTAATGTAAAACCCTAGTTTGAAACCCTAACCCTAATGTAAAACCCTAGTTTTAAACCCTAACCCTAATGTAAAACCCTAGTTTGTAACCCTAACTCTAATGTAAAACCCTAGTTTGAAACCCTAACCCTAATGTAAAACCCTAGTTTGAAACCCTAACCCTAATGTAAAACCCTTGTTTGAAACCCTAACCCTAATTTGAAACCCTAGTTTGAAACCCTAACCCTAATGTTAAACCCTAGTTTGAAACACTAACCCTAATGTAAAACCCTAGTTTGAAACCCTAACCCTAATGTAAAACCCCTTGTTTGTAACCCTAACCCTAATGTAAAACCCTAGTTTGAAACCCTAACCCTAATTTGAAACCCTAGTTTGAAATCCTAACCCTAATGTAAAACCCCTTGTTTGTAACCCTAACCCTAATTTGAAACCCTAGTTTGAAACCCTAACCCTAATGTAAAACCCTAGTTTGAAACCCTAACCCTAATGTAAAACCCTAGTTTGAAACCCTAACCCTAATGTAAAACCCCTTGTTTGTAACCCTAACCCTAATTTGAAACCCTAGTTTGAAACCCTAACCCTAATGTTAAACCCTAGTTTGAAACCCTAACCCTAATGTAAAACCCTAGTTTGAAACCCTAACCCTAATTTGAAACCCTAGTTTGAAATCCTAACCCTAATGTAAAACCCCTTGTTTGTAACCCTAACCCTAATTTGAAACCCTAGTTTGAAACCCTAACCCTAATGTTAAACCCTTGTTTGAAACCCTAACCCTAATTTGAAACCCCTGTTTGAAATCCTAACTCTAATGTGAAACCTTAGTTTGAAACCCTAACCCTCATAAAAAACCCTAGTTTGTAACCCTAACCCTAATGTAAAATCCTAGTTTGTAACCCTAACCCTTATGTTAAACCCTAGTTTGAAACCCTAACCCTAATGATAAACCCTAGTTTGAAACCCTAACCCTAATGTTAAACCCTAGTTTGAAACCCTAACGCTAATGTAAAACCCTAGTTTGAAACCCTAACCCTAATGTAAAACCATAGTTTGAAGCACTAACCCTAATGTAAAACACTAGTTTGAAACGCTAACCCTAATGTAAAACCCTAGTTTGAAGCATTAACCCTAATGTTAAACCCTAGTTTGAAAACCTAACACTAAATTGAAACCCCAGTTTGAAACCCTAACACTAATGTAAAACCCTAGTTTGTAACCCTAACCCTAATGTAAAACCTTAGTGTGAAACCCTAACCCTAATGTAAAACCCTAGTTTGAAACCCTAACCCTAATGTAAAACCCTAGTTTGAAACCCTAACCCTAATTTGAAACCCTAGTTTGAAACCCTAACCCTAATGTAAAACGCTTGTTTGAAACCCTAACCCTAATGTAAAACCCTAGTTTGAAACCCTAACCCTAATGTTAAAGCCTAGTTTGTAACCCTAACCCTAATGTAAAACCCTAGTTTGAAACCCTAACCCTATTGTTAAACCCTAGTTTGAAACCCTAACCCTAATGTAAATCCCTTGTTTGAAACCCTAACCCTAATGTAAAACCCTAGTTTGAAACACTAAGCCTAATTTGAAACCCTAGTTTGAAACCCTAACCCTAATGTAAAACCCTAGTTTGAAACACTAAGCCTAATTTGAAACCCTAGTTTGAAACCCTAACCCTAATGTAAAACCCTAGTTTGTAACCCTAACCCAAATGTAAAACCCTAGTTTGAAACCCTAACCCTAATGTAAAACCCTAATTTGAAACCCTAACCCTAATGTAAAACCCTAGTTTGAAGCATTAACCCTAATGTAAAACCCTAGTTTGAAACCCTAACCCAAATGTTAAACCCTAGTTTGAAACCCTAACCCTAATGTAAAACCCTTGTTTGAAACCCTAACCCTAATGTAAAACCCTTGTTTGAAACCCTAACCCTAATTTGAAACCCTAGTTTGAAAACCTAACCCTAATGTAAAACCCTAGTTTGAAACCCTAACCCTAATGACAAACCCTAGTTTGAAACCGTAACCCTAATTTTGAAACCCTAGTTTTAAACCCTAACCCTAATTTGAAACCCCTGTTTGAAATCCTAACTCTAATGTGAAACCTTAGTTTGAAACCCTAACCCTCATAAAAAACCCTAGTTTGTAACCCTAACCCAAATGTAAAACCCTAGTTTGAAACACTAACCCTAATGTAAAACCCTAGTTTGAAACGCTAACCCTAATGTAAAACCCTAGTTTGAAGCATTAACCCTAAAGTAAAACCCTAGTTTGAAACCCTAACCCTAATGTAAAACCCTAGTTTGAAACCCTAACCCTAATGTAAAACCCCTTGTTTGTAACCCTAACCCTAATTTGAAACCCTAGTTTGAAACCCTAACCCTAATGTTAAACCCTAGTTTGAAACCCTAACCCTAATGTAAAACCCTAGTTTGAAACCCTAACCCTAATTTGAAACCCTAGTTTGAAATCCTAACCCTAATGTAAAACCCCTTGTTTGTAACCCTAACCCTAATTTGAAACCCTAGTTTGAAACCCTAACCCTAATGTTAAACCCTTGTTTGAAACCCTAACCCTAATTTGAAACCCCTGTTTGAAATCCTAACTCTAATGTGAAACCTTAGTTTGAAACCCTAACCCTCATAAAAAACCCTAGTTTGTAACCCTAACCCTAATGTAAAATCCTAGTTTGTAACCCTAACCCTTATGTTAAACCCTAGTTTGAAACCCTAACCCTAATGATAAACCCTAGTTTGAAACCCTAACCCTAATGTTAAACCCTAGTTTGAAACCCTAACGCTAATGTAAAACCCTAGTTTGAAACCCTAACCCTAATGTAAAACCATAGTTTGAAGCACTAACCCTAATGTAAAACACTAGTTTGAAACGCTAACCCTAATGTAAAACCCTAGTTTGAAGCATTAACCCTAATGTTAAACCCTAGTTTGAAAACCTAACACTAAATTGAAACCCCAGTTTGAAACCCTAACACTAATGTAAAACCCTAGTTTGTAACCCTAACCCTAATGTAAAACCTTAGTGTGAAACCCTAACCCTAATGTAAAACCCTAGTTTGAAACCCTAACCCTAATGTAAAACCCTAGTTTGAAACCCTAACCCTAATTTGAAACCCTAGTTTGAAACCCTAACCCTAATGTAAAACGCTTGTTTGAAACCCTAACCCTAATGTAAAACCCTAGTTTGAAACCCTAACCCTAATGTTAAAGCCTAGTTTGTAACCCTAACCCTAATGTAAAACCCTAGTTTGAAACCCTAACCCTATTGTTAAACCCTAGTTTGAAACCCTAACCCTAATGTAAATCCCTTGTTTGAAACCCTAACCCTAATGTAAAACCCTAGTTTGAAACACTAAGCCTAATTTGAAACCCTAGTTTGAAACCCTAACCCTAATGTAAAACCCTAGTTTGAAACACTAAGCCTAATTTGAAACCCTAGTTTGAAACCCTAACCCTAATGTAAAACCCTAGTTTGTAACCCTAACCCAAATGTAAAACCCTAGTTTGAAACCCTAACCCTAATGTAAAACCCTAATTTGAAACCCTAACCCTAATGTAAAACCCTAGTTTGAAGCATTAACCCTAATGTAAAACCCTAGTTTGAAACCCTAACCCAAATGTTAAACCCTAGTTTGAAACCCTAACCCTAATGTAAAACCCTTGTTTGAAACCCTAACCCTAATGTAAAACCCTTGTTTGAAACCCTAACCCTAATTTGAAACCCTAGTTTGAAAACCTAACCCTAATGTAAAACCCTAGTTTGAAACCCTAACCCTAATGACAAACCCTAGTTTGAAACCGTAACCCTAATTTTGAAACCCTAGTTTTAAACCCTAACCCTAATTTGAAACCCCTGTTTGAAATCCTAACTCTAATGTGAAACCTTAGTTTGAAACCCTAACCCTCATAAAAAACCCTAGTTTGTAACCCTAACCCAAATGTAAAACCCTAGTTTGAAACACTAACCCTAATGTAAAACCCTAGTTTGAAACGCTAACCCTAATGTAAAACCCTAGTTTGAAGCATTAACCCTAAAGTAAAACACTAGTTTGAAACCCTAACCCTAATGTTAAACCCTAGTTTGAAACCCTAACCCTAATGTAAAACCCTAGTTTGAAACCCTAACCCTAATGATAAACCCTAGTTTGAAACCCTAACCCTAAATTGAAACCCTAGTTTGAAACCCTAACCCTAATGTAAAACCCTAGTTTGAAACCCTAACCCTAATGTAAAACCCTAGTTTGTAACCCTAACCCTAATGTAAAACCCTAGTTTGTAACCCTAACCCAAATGTAAAACCCTAGTTTGAAACCCTAACCCTAATGTAAAACCCTAGTTTGAATTCCTATCCCTAATGTAAAACCCTAGTTTGAAGCATTAACCCTAATGTAAAACCCTAGTTTGAAACCCTAACCCAAATGTTAAACCCTAGTTTGAAACCCTAACCCTAAATTGAAACCCTAGTTTCAAACCCTAACCCTAATGTAAAACCCTAGTTTGAAACCCTAACCCTAATGTAAAACCCTAGTTTGTAACCCTAACCCTAATGTAAAACCCTAGTTTCAAACCCTAACGCTAATGTAAAACCCTAGTTTGAAACCCTAACCCTAATGTAAAACCCTAGTTTGAAGCACTAACCCTATTGTAAAACACTAGTTTGAAACGCTAACCCTAATGTAAAACCCTAGTTTGAAACCCCAAATCTAATTTGAAACCATAGTTTAAAACCCTAAACCTAATGTAAAACCCTAGTTTGAAACCCTAACCCTAATTTGAAACCCTAGTTTGAAACCCTAACCCTAATGATAAACCCTAGTTTGAAACACTAACCCTAAATTTAAACCCTAGTTTGAAACACTAACCCTAAGGTAAAACCCTAGTTTGAAACCCTAACCCTAATGTAAAACCCTAGTTTGTAACCCTAACCCTAATGTAAAACCATAGTTTGAAACCCTAACCCTAATGTAAAACCCTAGTTTGAAACCCTAACCCTAATGTAAAACCCTAGTTTGTAACCCTAACTTTAATGTAAAACCCTAGTTTGAAACCCTAACCCTAATGTAAAACACTAGTTTGAAACCCTAACCCTAATGTAAAACCCTTGTTTGAAACCCTAACCCTAATTTTAAACCCGAGTTTGAAACCCTAACCCTAATGTAAAACCCTAGTTTGTAACCCTAACCCTAATGTAAAACCCTTGTTTGAAACCCTAACCCTAATGTAAAACCCTAGTTTGAAACCCTAAGCCTAATTTGAAACCCTAGTTTGAAACCCTAACCCTAATGTAAAACCCTAGTTTGAAACCCTAACCCTAATGTAAAACCCTAGTTTGTAACCCTAACCCTAATGTAAAATGACTGTTTTGAAACCCTAACCCTAATTTAAAACCCTTGTTTGAAACTCTAACCCTAATGTAAAACCCTAGTTTGAAACCCTAATCCAAATTTTAAACCCTAGTTTGTAACCCTAACCCTAATGTAAAACCCTAGTTTGAAACCCTAACCCTAATGTAAAACCCTAGTTTGAAACCCTAACCCTAATGTAAAACCCTAGTTTGTAACCCTAACTCTAATGTAAAACCCTAGTTTGAAACCCTAACCCTAATGTAAAACCCTAGTTTGAAACCCTAACCCTAATGTAAAACCCCTGTTTGAAACCCTAACCCTAATTTGAAACCCTAGTTTGAAACCCTAACCCTAATGTAAAACCCTAGTTTGAAACCCTAACCCTAATGTAAAACCCTAGTTTGTAACCCTAACCCTAATGTAAAATGACTGTTTTGAAACCCTAACCCTAATTTAAAACCCTTGTTTGAAACTCTAACCCTAATGTAAAACCCTAGTTTGAAACCCTAATCCTAATTTTAAAACCTAGTTTGTAACCCTAACCCTAATGTAAAACCCTAGTTTGAAACCCTAACCCTAATGTTAAACCCTAGTTTGAAACCCTAACCCTAATGTAAAACCATTGTTTGAAACCCTAACCCTAATGTAAAACCCTAGTTTGAAACCCTAAGCCTAATTTGAAACCCTAGTTTGAAACCCTAACCCTAATGTAAAACCCTAGTTTGTAACCCTAACCCAAATGTAAAACCCTAGTTTGAAACCCTAACCCTAATGTAAAACCCTAGTTTGAAACCCTAACCCTAATGTAAAACCATAGTTTGAAGCATTAACCCTAATGTAAAACCCTAGTTTGAAGCACTAACCCTAATGTAAAACACTAGTTTGAAACGCTAACCCTAATGTAAAACCCTAGTTTGTAACCCCAAATCTAATTTGAAACCATAGTTTAAAACCCTAACCCTAATGTAAAACCCTAGTTTGAAGCATTAACCCTAATGTAAAACACTAGTTTGAAACGCTAATCCTAATGTTAAACACTAATTTGAAACCCTAACCCTAATGTAAAACCCTAGTTTGAAACCCTAACCCTAATGATAAACCCTAGTTTGAAACACTAACCCTAAATTTAAACCCTAGTTTGAAACCCTAACCCTAAGGTAAAACCCTAGTTTGTAACCCTAACCCTAATGTAAAACCATAGTTTGAAACCCTAACCCTAATGTAAAACCCTAGTTTGAAACCCTAACCCTAATGTAAAACCCTAGTTTGTAACCCTAACTCTAATGTAAAACCCTAGTTTGAAACCCTAACCCTAATGTAAAACCCTAGTTTGAAACCCTAACCCTAATGTAAAACCCTAGTTTGAAACCCTAACCCTAATGATAAACCCTAGTTTGAAACACTAACCCTAAATTTAAACCCTAGTTTGAAACCCTAACCCTAAATTTAAACCCTAGTTTGAAACCCTAACCCTAAGGTAAAACCCTAGTTTGTAACCCTAACCCTAATGTAAAACCATAGTTTGAAACCCTAACCCTAATGTAAAACCCTAGTTTGAAACCCTAACCCTAATGTAAAACCCTAGTTTGTAACCCTAACTCTAATGTAAAACCCTAGTTTGAAACCCTAACCCTAATGTAAAACCCTAGTTTGAAACCCTAACCCTAATGTAAAACCCTAGTTTGAAACCCTAACCCTAATGATAAACCCTAGTTTGAAACACTAACCCTAAATTTAAACCCTAGTTTGAAACCCTAACCCTAAGGTAAAACCCTAGTTTGAAACCCTAACCCTAATGTAAAACCCTAGTTTGAAACCCTAACCCTAATGATAAACCCTAGTTTGAAACCGTAACCCTAATTTTGAAACCCTAGTTTGTAACCCTAACCCTAATGTAAAATGACTGTTTTGAAACCCTAACCCTAATTTAAAACCCTTGTTTGAAACTCTAACCCTAATGTAAAACCCTAGTTTGAAACCCTAATCCTAATTTTAAACCCTAGTTTGTAACCCTAACCCTAATGTAAAACCCTAGTTTGAAACCCTAACCCTAATGTAAAACCCTAGTTTTAAACCCTAACCCTAATGTAAAACCCTAGTTTGTAACCCTAACTCTAATGTAAAACCCTAGTTTGAAACCCTAACCCTAATGTAAAACCCTAGTTTGAAACCCTAACCCTAATGTAAAACCCTTGTTTGAAACCCTAACCCTAATTTGAAACCCTAGTTTGAAACCCTAACCCTAATGTTAAACCCTAGTTTGAAACACTAACCCTAATGTAAAACCCTAGTTTGAAACCCTAACCCTAATGTAAAACCCCTTGTTTGTAACCCTAACCCTAATGTAAAACCCTAGTTTGAAACCCTAACCCTAATTTGAAACCCTAGTTTGAAATCCTAACCCTAATGTAAAACCCCTTGTTTGTAACCCTAACCCTAATTTGAAACCCTAGTTTGAAACCCTAACCCTAATGTAAAACCCTAGTTTGAAACCCTAACCCTAATGTAAAACCCTAGTTTGAAACCCTAACCCTAATGTAAAACCCCTTGTTTGTAACCCTAACCCTAATTTGAAACCCTAGTTTGAAACCCTAACCCTAATGTTAAACCCTAGTTTGAAACCCTAACCCTAATGACAAACCCTAGTTTGAAACCGTAACCCTAATTTTGAAACCCTAGTTTTAAACCCTAACCCTAATTTGAAACCCCTGTTTGAAATCCTAACTCTAATGTGAAACCTTAGTTTGAAACCCTAACCCTCATAAAAAACCCTAGTTTGTAACCCTAACCCAAATGTAAAACCCTAGTTTGAAACACTAACCCTAATGTAAAACCCTAGTTTGAAACGCTAACCCTAATGTAAAACCCTAGTTTGAAGCATTAACCCTAAAGTAAAACACTAGTTTGAAACCCTAACCCTAATGTTAAACCCTAGTTTGAAACCCTAACCCTAATGTAAAACCCTAGTTTGAAACCCTAACCCTAATGATAAACCCTAGTTTGAAACCCTAACCCTAAATTGAAACCCTAGTTTGAAACCCTAACCCTAATGTAAAACCCTAGTTTGAAACCCTAACCCTAATGTAAAACCCTAGTTTGTAACCCTAACCCTAATGTAAAACCCTAGTTTGTAACCCTAACCCAAATGTAAAACCCTAGTTTGAAACCCTAACCCTAATGTAAAACCCTAGTTTGAATTCCTATCCCTAATGTAAAACCCTAGTTTGAAGCATTAACCCTAATGTAAAACCCTAGTTTGAAACCCTAACCCAAATGTTAAACCCTAGTTTGAAACCCTAACCCTAAATTGAAACCCTAGTTTCAAACCCTAACCCTAATGTAAAACCCTAGTTTGAAACCCTAACCCTAATGTAAAACCCTAGTTTGTAACCCTAACCCTAATGTAAAACCCTAGTTTCAAACCCTAACGCTAATGTAAAACCCTAGTTTGAAACCCTAACCCTAATGTAAAACCCTAGTTTGAAGCACTAACCCTATTGTAAAACACTAGTTTGAAACGCTAACCCTAATGTAAAACCCTAGTTTGAAACCCCAAATCTAATTTGAAACCATAGTTTAAAACCCTAAACCTAATGTAAAACCCTAGTTTGAAACCCTAACCCTAATTTGAAACCCTAGTTTGAAACCCTAACCCTAATGATAAACCCTAGTTTGAAACACTAACCCTAAATTTAAACCCTAGTTTGAAACACTAACCCTAAGGTAAAACCCTAGTTTGAAACCCTAACCCTAATGTAAAACCCTAGTTTGTAACCCTAACCCTAATGTAAAACCATAGTTTGAAACCCTAACCCTAATGTAAAACCCTAGTTTGAAACCCTAACCCTAATGTAAAACCCTAGTTTGTAACCCTAACTTTAATGTAAAACCCTAGTTTGAAACCCTAACCCTAATGTAAAACACTAGTTTGAAACCCTAACCCTAATGTAAAACCCTTGTTTGAAACCCTAACCCTAATTTTAAACCCGAGTTTGAAACCCTAACCCTAATGTAAAACCCTAGTTTGTAACCCTAACCCTAATGTAAAACCCTTGTTTGAAACCCTAACCCTAATGTAAAACCCTAGTTTGAAACCCTAAGCCTAATTTGAAACCCTAGTTTGAAACCCTAACCCTAATGTAAAACCCTAGTTTGAAACCCTAACCCTAATGTAAAACCCTAGTTTGTAACCCTAACCCTAATGTAAAATGACTGTTTTGAAACCCTAACCCTAATTTAAAACCCTTGTTTGAAACTCTAACCCTAATGTAAAACCCTAGTTTGAAACCCTAATCCAAATTTTAAACCCTAGTTTGTAACCCTAACCCTAATGTAAAACCCTAGTTTGAAACCCTAACCCTAATGTAAAACCCTAGTTTGAAACCCTAACCCTAATGTAAAACCCTAGTTTGTAACCCTAACTCTAATGTAAAACCCTAGTTTGAAACCCTAACCCTAATGTAAAACCCTAGTTTGAAACCCTAACCCTAATGTAAAACCCCTGTTTGAAACCCTAACCCTAATTTGAAACCCTAGTTTGAAACCCTAACCCTAATGTAAAACCCTAGTTTGAAACCCTAACCCTAATGTAAAACCCTAGTTTGTAACCCTAACCCTAATGTAAAATGACTGTTTTGAAACCCTAACCCTAATTTAAAACCCTTGTTTGAAACTCTAACCCTAATGTAAAACCCTAGTTTGAAACCCTAATCCTAATTTTAAAACCTAGTTTGTAACCCTAACCCTAATGTAAAACCCTAGTTTGAAACCCTAACCCTAATGTTAAACCCTAGTTTGAAACCCTAACCCTAATGTAAAACCATTGTTTGAAACCCTAACCCTAATGTAAAACCCTAGTTTGAAACCCTAAGCCTAATTTGAAACCCTAGTTTGAAACCCTAACCCTAATGTAAAACCCTAGTTTGTAACCCTAACCCAAATGTAAAACCCTAGTTTGAAACCCTAACCCTAATGTAAAACCCTAGTTTGAAACCCTAACCCTAATGTAAAACCATAGTTTGAAGCATTAACCCTAATGTAAAACCCTAGTTTGAAGCACTAACCCTAATGTAAAACACTAGTTTGAAACGCTAACCCTAATGTAAAACCCTAGTTTGTAACCCCAAATCTAATTTGAAACCATAGTTTAAAACCCTAACCCTAATGTAAAACCCTAGTTTGAAGCATTAACCCTAATGTAAAACACTAGTTTGAAACGCTAATCCTAATGTTAAACACTAATTTGAAACCCTAACCCTAATGTAAAACCCTAGTTTGAAACCCTAACCCTAATGATAAACCCTAGTTTGAAACACTAACCCTAAATTTAAACCCTAGTTTGAAACCCTAACCCTAAGGTAAAACCCTAGTTTGTAACCCTAACCCTAATGTAAAACCATAGTTTGAAACCCTAACCCTAATGTAAAACCCTAGTTTGAAACCCTAACCCTAATGTAAAACCCTAGTTTGTAACCCTAACTCTAATGTAAAACCCTAGTTTGAAACCCTAACCCTAATGTAAAACCCTAGTTTGAAACCCTAACCCTAATGTAAAACCCTAGTTTGAAACCCTAACCCTAATGATAAACCCTAGTTTGAAACACTAACCCTAAATTTAAACCCTAGTTTGAAACCCTAACCCTAAATTTAAACCCTAGTTTGAAACCCTAACCCTAAGGTAAAACCCTAGTTTGTAACCCTAACCCTAATGTAAAACCATAGTTTGAAACCCTAACCCTAATGTAAAACCCTAGTTTGAAACCCTAACCCTAATGTAAAACCCTAGTTTGTAACCCTAACTCTAATGTAAAACCCTAGTTTGAAACCCTAACCCTAATGTAAAACCCTAGTTTGAAACCCTAACCCTAATGTAAAACCCTAGTTTGAAACCCTAACCCTAATGATAAACCCTAGTTTGAAACACTAACCCTAAATTTAAACCCTAGTTTGAAACCCTAACCCTAAGGTAAAACCCTAGTTTGAAACCCTAACCCTAATGTAAAACCCTAGTTTGAAACCCTAACCCTAATGATAAACCCTAGTTTGAAACCGTAACCCTAATTTTGAAACCCTAGTTTGTAACCCTAACCCTAATGTAAAATGACTGTTTTGAAACCCTAACCCTAATTTAAAACCCTTGTTTGAAACTCTAACCCTAATGTAAAACCCTAGTTTGAAACCCTAATCCTAATTTTAAACCCTAGTTTGTAACCCTAACCCTAATGTAAAACCCTAGTTTGAAACCCTAACCCTAATGTAAAACCCTAGTTTTAAACCCTAACCCTAATGTAAAACCCTAGTTTGTAACCCTAACTCTAATGTAAAACCCTAGTTTGAAACCCTAACCCTAATGTAAAACCCTAGTTTGAAACCCTAACCCTAATGTAAAACCCTTGTTTGAAACCCTAACCCTAATTTGAAACCCTAGTTTGAAACCCTAACCCTAATGTTAAACCCTAGTTTGAAACACTAACCCTAATGTAAAACCCTAGTTTGAAACCCTAACCCTAATGTAAAACCCCTTGTTTGTAACCCTAACCCTAATGTAAAACCCTAGTTTGAAACCCTAACCCTAATTTGAAACCCTAGTTTGAAATCCTAACCCTAATGTAAAACCCCTTGTTTGTAACCCTAACCCTAATTTGAAACCCTAGTTTGAAACCCTAACCCTAATGTAAAACCCTAGTTTGAAACCCTAACCCTAATGTAAAACCCTAGTTTGAAACCCTAACCCTAATGTAAAACCCCTTGTTTGTAACCCTAACCCTAATTTGAAACCCTAGTTTGAAACCCTAACCCTAATGTTAAACCCTAGTTTGAAACCCTAACCCTAATGTAAAACCCTAGTTTGAAACCCTAACCCTAATTTGAAACCCTAGTTTGAAATCCTAACCCTAATGTAAAACCCCTTGTTTGTAACCCTAACCCTAATTTGAAACCCTAGTTTGAAACCCTAACCCTAATGTTAAACCCTAGTTTGAAACCCTAACCCTAATGTAAAACCCTAGTTTGAAACCCTAACCCTAATTTGAAACCCTTGTTTGAAACCCTAACCCTAATTTGAAACCCCTGTTTGAAATCCTAACTCTAATGTGAAACCTTAGTTTGAAACCCTAACCCTCATAAAAAACCCTAGTTTGTAACCCTAATCCTAATGTAAAATCCTAGTTTGTAACCCTAACCCTTATGTTAAACCCTAGTTTGAAACCCTAACCCTAATGATAAACCCTAGTTTGAAACCCTAACCCTAATGTTAAACCCTAGTTTGAAACCCTAACGCTAATGTAAAACCCTAGTTTGAAACCCTAACCCTAATGTAAAACCATAGTTTGAAGCACTAACCCTAATGTAAAACACTAGTTTGAAACGCTAACCCTAATGTAAAACCCTAGTTTGAAGCATTAACCCTAATGTTAAACCCTAGTTTGAAAACCTAACACTAAATTGAAACCCCAGTTTGAAACCCTAACACTAATGTAAAACCCTAGTTTGTAACCCTAACCCTAATGTAAAACCTTAGTGTGAAACCCTAACCCTAATGTAAAACCCTAGTTTGAAACCCTTACCCTAATGTAAAACCCTAGTTTGAAACCCTAACCCTAATTTGAAACCCTAGTTTGAAACCCTAACCCTAATGTAAAACGCTTGTTTGAAACCCTAACCCTAATGTAAAACCCTAGTTTGAAACCCTAACCCTAATGTTAAAGCCTAGTTTGTAACCCTAACCCTAATGTAAAACCCTAGTTTGAAACCCTAACCCTAATGTTAAACCCTAGTTTGAAACCCTAACCCTAATGTAAATCCCTTGTTTGAAACCCTAACCCTAATGTAAAACCCTAGTTTGAAACACTAAGCCTAATTTGAAACCCTAGTTTGAAACCCTAACCCTAATGTAAAACCCTAGTTTGAAACACTAAGCCTAATTTGAAACCCTAGTTTGAAACCCTAACCCTAATGTAAAACCCTAGTTTGTAACCCTAACCCAAATGTAAAACCCTAGTTTGAAACCCTAACCCTAATGTAAAACCCTAATTTGAAACCCTAACCCTAATGTAAAACCCTAGTTTGAAGCATTAACCCTAATGTAAAACCCTAGTTTGAAACCCTAACCCAAATGTTAAACCCTAGTTTGAAACCCTAACCCTAATGTAAAACCCTTGTTTGAAACCCTAACCCTAATGTAAAACCCTTGTTTGAAACCCTAAACCTAATTTGAAACCCTAGTTTGAAAACCTAACCCTAATGTAAAACCCTAGTTTGAAACCCTAACCCTAATGATAAACCCTAGTTTGAAACCGTAACCCTAATTTTGAAACCCTAGTTTTAAACCCTAACCCTAATTTGAAACCCCTGTTTGAAATCCTAACTCTAATGTGAAACCTTAGTTTGAAACCCTAACCCTCATAAAAAACCCTAGTTTGTAACCCTAACCCAAATGTAAAACCCTAGTTTGAAACACTAACCCTAATGTAAAACCCTAGTTTGAAACGCTAACCCTAATGTAAAACCCTAGTTTGAAGCATTAACCCTAAAGTAAAACACTAGTTTGAAACCCTAACCCTAATGTTAAACCCTAGTTTGAAACCCTAACCCTAATGTAAAACCCTAGTTTGAAACCCTAACCCTAATGATAAACCCTAGTTTGAAACCCTAACCCTAAATTGAAACCCTAGTTTGAAACCCTAACCCTAATGTAAAACCCTAGTTTGAAACCCTAACCCTAATGTAAAACCCTAGTTTGTAACCCTAACCCTAATGTAAAACCCTAGTTTGTAACCCTAACCCAAATGTAAAACCCAAGTTTGAAACCCTAACCCTAATGTAAAACCCTAGTTTGAAACCCTATCCCTAATGTAAAACCCTAGTTTGAAGCATTAACCCTAATGTAAAACCCTAGTTTGAAACCCTAACCCAAATGTTAAACCCTAGTTTGAAACCCTAACCCTAAATTGAAACCCTAGTTTCAAACCCTAACCCTAATGTAAAACCCTAGTTTGAAACCCTAACCCTAATGTAAAACCCTAGTTTGTAACCCTAACCCTAATGTAAAACCCTAGTTTCAAACCCTAACGCTAATGTAAAACCCTAGTTTGAAACCCTAACCCTAATGTAAAACCCTAGTTTGAAGCACTAACCCTATTGTAAAACACTAGTTTGAAACGCTAACCCTAATGTAAAACCCTAGTTTGAAACCCCAAATCTAATTTGAAACCATAGTTTAAAACCCTAAACCTAATGTAAAACCCTAGTTTGAAACCCTAACCCTAATTTGAAACCCTAGTTTGAAACCCTAACCCTAATGATAAACCCTAGTTTGAAACACTAACCCTAAATTTAAACCCTAGTTTGAAACACTAACCCTAAGGTAAAACCCTAGTTTGAAACCCTAACCCTAATGTAAAACCCTAGTTTGTAACCCTAACCCTAATGTAAAACCATAGTTTGAAACCCTAACCCTAATGTAAAACCCTAGTTTGAAACCCTAACCCTAATGTAAAACCCTAGTTTGTAACCCTAACTTTAATGTAAAACCCTAGTTTGAAACCCTAACCCTAATGTAAAACACTAGTTTGAAACCCTAACCCTAATGTAAAACCCTTGTTTGAAACCCTAACCCTAATTTTAAACCCGAGTTTGAAACCCTAACCCTAATGATAAACCCTAGTTTGAAACCCTAACCCTAAATTGAAACCCTAGTTTGAAACCCTAACCCTAATGTAAAACCCTAGTTTGAAACCCTAACCCTAATGTAAAACCCTAGTTTGTAACCCTAACCCTAATGTAAAACCCTAGTTTGTAACCCTAACCCAAATGTAAAACCCTAGTTTGAAACCCTAACCCTAATGTAAAACCCTAGTTTGAAACCCTATCCCTAATGTAAAACCCTAGTTTGAAGCATTAACCCTAATGTAAAACCCTAGTTTGAAACCCTAACCCAAATGTTAAACCCTAGTTTGAAACCCTAACCCTAAATTGAAACCCTAGTTTCAAACCCTAACCCTAATGTAAAACCCTAGTTTGAAACCCTAACCCTAATGTAAAACCCTAGTTTGTAACCCTAACCCTAATGTAAAACCCTAGTTTCAAACCCTAACGCTAATGTAAAACCCTAGTTTGAAACCCTAACCCTAATGTAAAACCCTAGTTTGAAGCACTAACCCTATTGTAAAACACTAGTTTGAAACGCTAACCCTAATGTAAAACCCTAGTTTGAAACCCCAAATCTAATTTGAAACCATAGTTTAAAACCCTAAACCTAATGTAAAACCCTAGTTTGAAACCCTAACCCTAATTTGAAACCCTAGTTTGAAACCCTAACCCTAATGATAAACCCTAGTTTGAAACACTAACCCTAAATTTAAACCCTAGTTTGAAACACTAACCCTAAGGTAAAACCCTAGTTTGAAACCCTAACCCTAATGTAAAACCCTAGTTTGTAACCCTAACCCTAATGTAAAACCATAGTTTGAAACCCTAACCCTAATGTAAAACCCTAGTTTGAAACCCTAACCCTAATGTAAAACCCTAGTTTGTAACCCTAACTTTAATTTAAAACCCTAGTTTGAAACCCTAACCCTAATGTAAAACACTAGTTTGAAACCCTAACCCTAATGTAAAACCCTTGTTTGAAACCCTAACCCTAATTTTAAACCCGAGTTTGAAACCCTAACCCTAATGTAAAACCCTAGTTTGTAACCCTAACCCTAATGTAAAACCCTTGTTTGAAACCCTAACCCTAATGTAAAACCCTAGTTTGAAACCCTAAGCCTAATTTGAAACCCTAGTTTGAAACCCTAACCCTAATGTAAAACCCTAGTTTGAAACCCTAACCCTAATGTAAAACCCTAGTTTGTAACCCTAACCCTAATGTAAAATGACTGTTTTGAAACCCTAACCCTAATTTAAAACCCTTGTTTGAAACTCTAACCCTAATGTAAAACCCTAGTTTGAAACCCTAATCCAAATTTTAAACCCTAGTTTGTAACCCTAACCCTAATGTAAAACCCTAGTTTGAAACCCTAACCCTAATGTAAAACCCTAGTTTGAAACCCTAACCCTAATGTAAAACCCTAGTTTGTAACCCTAACTCTAATGTAAAACCCTAGTTTGAAACCCTAACCCTAATGTAAAACCCTAGTTTGAAACCCTAACCCTAATGTAAAACCCCTGTTTGAAACCCTAACCCTAATTTGAAACCCTAGTTTGAAACCCTAACCCTAATGTAAAACCCTAGTTTGAAACCCTAACCCTAATGTAAAACCCTAGTTTGTAACCCTAACCCTAATGTAAAATGACTGTTTTGAAACCCTAACCCTAATTTAAAACCCTTGTTTGAAACTCTAACCCTAATGTAAAACCCTAGTTTGAAACCCTAATCCTAATTTTAAAACCTAGTTTGTAACCCTAACCCTAATGTAAAACCCTAGTTTGAAACCCTAACCCTAATGTTAAACCCTAGTTTGAAACCCTAACCCTAATGTAAAACCATTGTTTGAAACCCTAACCCTAATGTAAAACCCTAGTTTGAAACCCTAAGCCTAATTTGAAACCCTAGTTTGAAACCCTAACCCTAATGTTAAACCCTAGTTTTTAACCCTAACCCAAATGTAAAACCCTAGTTTGAAACCCTAACCCTAATGTAAAACCCTAGTTTGAAACCCTAACCCTAATGTAAAACCATAGTTTGAAGCATTAACCCTAATGTAAAACCCTAGTTTGAAGCACTAACCCTAATGTAAAACACTAGTTTGAAACGCTAACCCTAATGTAAAACCCTAGTTTGTAACCCCAAATCTAATTTGAAACCATAGTTTAAAACCCTAACCCTAATGTAAAACCCTAGTTTGAAGCATTAACCCTAATGTAAAACACTAGTTTGAAACGCTAATCCTAATGTTAAACACTAATTTGAAACCCTAACCCTAATGTAAAACCCTAGTTTGAAACCCTAACCCTAATGATAAACCCTAGTTTGAAACACTAACCCTAAATTTAAACCCTAGTTTGAAACCCTAACCCTAAGGTAAAACCCTAGTTTGTAACCCTAACCCTAATGTAAAACCATAGTTTGAAACCCTAACCCTAATGTAAAACCCTAGTTTGAAACCCTAACCCTAATGTAAAACCCTAGTTTGTAACCCTAACTCTAATGTAAAACCCTAGTTTGAAACCCTAACCCTAATGTAAAACCCTAGTTTGAAACCCTAACCCTAATGTAAAACCCTAGTTTGAAACCCTAACCCTAATGATAAACCCTAGTTTGAAACACTAACCCTAAATTTAAACCCTAGTTTGAAACCCTAACCCTAAGGTAAAACCCTAGTTTGAAACCCTAACCCTAATGTAAAACCCTAGTTTGTAACCCTAACCCTAATGTAAAACCATAGTTTGAAACCCTAACGCTAATGTAAAACCCTAGTTTGAAACCCTAACCCTAATGTAAAACCCTAGTTTGTAACCCTAACTCTAATGTAAAACCCTAGTTTGAAACCCTAACCCTAATGTAAAACCCTAGTTTGAAACCCTAACCCTAATGTAAAACCCTAGTTTGAAACCCTAACCCTAATGATAAACCCTAGTTTGAAACCGTAACCCTAATTTTGAAACCCTAGTTTGTAACCCTAACCCAAATGTAAAACCCTAGTTTGAAGCATTAACCCTAAAGTAAAACACTAGTTTGAAACCCTAACCCTAATGTTAAACCCTAGTTTGAAACCCTAACCCTAATGTAAAACCCTAGTTTGAAACCCTAACCCTAATGATAAACCCTAGTTTGAAACCCTAACCCTAAATTGAAACCCTAGTTTGAAACCCTAACCCTAATGTAAAACCCTAGTTTGAAACCCTAACCCTAATGTAAAACCCTAGTTTGTAACCCTAACCCTAATGTAAAACCCTAGTTTGTAACCCTAACCCAAATGTAAAACCCTAGTTTGAAACCCTAACCCTAATGTAAAACCCTAGTTTGAAACCCTAACCCTAATGTAAAACCCTAGTTTGAAGCATTAACCCTAATGTAAAACCCTAGTTTGAAACCCTAACCCAAATGTTAAACCCTAGTTTGAAACCCTAACCCTAAATTGAAACCCTAGTTTCAAACCCTAACCCTAATGTAAAACCCTAGTTTGAAACCCTAACCCTAATGTAAAACCCTAGTTTGTAACCCTAACCCTAATGTAAAACCCTAGTTTCAAACCCTAACGCTAATGTAAAACCCTAGTTTGAAACCCTAACCCTAATGTAAAACCCTAGTTTGAAGCACTAACCCTATTGTAAAACACTAGTTTGAAACGCTAACCCTAATGTAAAACCCTAGTTTGAAACCCCAAATCTAATTTGAAACCATAGTTTAAAACCCTAAACCTAATGTAAAACCCTAGTTTGAAACCCTAACCCTAATTTGAAACCCTAGTTTGAAACCCTAACCCTAATGATAAACCCTAGTTTGAAACACTAACCCTAAATTTAAACCCTAGTTTGAAACACTAACCCTAAGGTAAAACCCTAGTTTGAAACCCTAACCCTAATGTAAAACCCTAGTTTGTAACCCTAACCCTAATGTAAAACCATAGTTTGAAACCCTAACCCTAATGTAAAACCCTAGTTTGAAACACTAACCCTAATGTAAAACCCTAGTTTGTAACCCTAACTCTAATGTAAAACCCTAGTTTGAAACCCTAACCCTAATGTAAAACCCTAGTTTGTAACCCTAACTTTAATGTAAAACCCTAGTTTGAAACCCTAACCCTAATGTAAAACACTAGTTTGAAACCCTAACCCTAATGTAAAACCCTTGTTTGAAACCCTAACCCTAATTTTAAACCCGAGTTTGAAACCCTAACCCTAATGTAAAACCCTAGTTTGTAACCCTAACCCTAATGTAAAACCCTTGTTTGAAACCCTAACCCTAATGTAAAACCCTAGTTTGAAACCCTAAGCCTAATTTGAAACCCTAGTTTGAAACCCTAACCCTAATGTAAAACCCTAGTTTGAAACCCTAACCCTAATGTAAAACCCTAGTTTGTAACCCTAACCCTAATGTAAAATGACTGTTTTGAAACCCTAACCCTAATTTAAAGCCCTTGTTTGAAACTCTAACCCTAATGTAAAACCCTAGTTTGAAACCCTAATCCTAATTTTAAACCCTAGTTTGTAACCCTAACCCTAATGTAAAACCCTAGTTTGAAACCCTAACCCTAATGTAAAACCCTAGTTTTAAACCCTAACCCTAATGTAAAACCCTAGTTTGTAACCCTAACTCTAATGTAAAACCCTAGTTTGAAACCCTAACCCTAATGTAAAACCCTAGTTTGAAACCCTAACCCTAATGTAAAACCCTTGTTTGAAACCCTAACCCTAATTTGAAACCCTAGTTTGAAACCCTAACCCTAATGTTAAACCCTAGTTTGAAACCCTAACCCTAATGTAAAACCCTAGTTTGAAACCCTAACCCTAATGTAAAACCCCTTGTTTGTAACCCTAACCCTAATGTAAAACCCTAGTTTGAAACCCTAACCCTAATTTGAAACCCTAGTTTGAAATCCTAACCCTAATTTAAAACCCCTTGTTTGTAACCCTAACCCTAATTTGAAACCCTAGTTTGAAACCCTAACCCTAATGTAAAACCCTAGTTTGAAACCCTAACCCTAATGTAAAACCCTAGTTTGAAACCCTAACCCTAATGTAAAACCCCTTGTTTGTAACCCTAACCCTAATTTGAAACCCTAGTTTGAAACCCTAACCCTAATGTTAAACCCTAGTTTGAAACCCTAACCCTAATGTAAAACCCTAGTTTGAAACCCTAACCCTAATTTGAAACCCTAGTTTGAAATCCTAACCCTAATGTAAAACCCCTTGTTTGTAACCCTAACCCTAATTTGAAACCCTAGTTTGAAACCCTAACCCTAATGTTAAACCCTAGTTTGAAACCCTAACCCTAATGTAAAACCCTAGTTTGAAACCCTAACCCTAATTTGAAACCCTTGTTTGAAACCCTAACCCTAATTTGAAACCCCTGTTTGAAATCCTAACTCTAATGTGAAACCTTAGTTTGAAACCCTAACCCTCATAAAAAACCCTAGTTTGTAACCCTAACCCTAATGTAAAATCCTAGTTTGTAACCCTAACCCTAATGTTAAACCCTAGTTTGAAACCCTAACCCTAATGATAAACCCTAGTTTGAAACCCTAACCCTAAATTGAAACCCTAGTTTGAAACCCTAACCCTAATGTTAAACCCTAGTTTGAAACCCTAACGCTAATGTAAAACCCTAGTTTGAAACCCTAACCCTAATGTAAAACCCTAGTTTGTAACCCTAACTCTAATGTAAAACCCTAGTTTGAAGCACTAACCCTATTGTAAAACACTAGTTTGAAACGCTAACCCTAATGTAAAACCCTAGTTTGAAACCCCAAATCTAATTTGAAACCATAGTTTAAAACCCTAAACCTAATGTAAAACCCTAGTTTGAAACCCTAACCCTAATTTGAAACCCTAGTTTGAAACCCTAACCCTAATGATAAACCCTAGTTTGAAACACTAACCCTAAATTTAAACCCTAGTTTGAAACACTAACCCTAAGGTAAAACCCTAGTTTGAAACCCTAACCCTAATGTAAAACCCTAGTTTGTAACCCTAACCCTAATGTAAAACCATAGTTTGAAACCCTAACCCTAATGTAAATACCTAGTTTGAAACCCTAACCCTAATGTAAAACCCTAGTTTGTAACCCTAACTTTAATGTAAAACCCTAGTTTGAAACCCTAACCCTAATGTAAAACACTAGTTTGAAACCCTAACCCTAATGTAAAACCCTTGTTTGAAACCCTAACCCTAATTTTAAACCCGAGTTTGAAACCCTAACCCTAATGTAAAACCCTAGTTTGTAACCCTAACCCTAATGTAAAACCCTTGTTTGAAACCCTAACCCTAATGTAAAACCCTAGTTTGAAACCCTAAGCCTAATTTGAAACCCTAGTTTGAAACCCTAACCCTAATGTAAAACCCTAGTTTGAAACCCTAACCCTAACCCTAACCCTAACCCTAACCCTAACCCTAACCCTAACCCTAACCCTAACCCTAACCCTAACCCTAACCCTAACCCTAACCCTAACCCTAACCCTAACCCCTAACCCTAACCCTAACCCTAACCCTAACCCTAACCCTAACCCTAACCCTAACCCTAACCCTAACCCTAACCCTAACCCTAACCCTAACCCTAACCCTAACCCTAACCCTAACCCTAACCCTAACCCTAGTTTGTAACCCTAACCCTAATGTAAAATGACTGTTTTGAAACCCTAACCCTAATTTAAAACCCTTGTTTGAAACTCTAACCCTAATGTAAAACCCTAGTTTGAAACCCTAATCCAAATTTTAAACCCTAGTTTGTAACCCTAACCCTAATGTAAAACCCTAGTTTGAAACCCTAACCCTAATGTAAAACCCTAGTTTGAAACCCTAACCCTAATGTAAAACCCTAGTTTGTAACCCTAACTCTAATGTAAAACCCTAGTTTGAAACCCTAACCCTAATGTAAAACCCTAGTTTGAAACCCTAACCCTAATGTAAAACCCCTGTTTGAAACCCTAACCCTAATTTGAAACCCTAGTTTGAAACCCTAACCCTAATGTAAAACCCTAGTTTGAAACCCTAACCCTAATGTAAAACCCTAGTTTGTAACCCTAACCCTAATGTAAAATGACTGTTTTGAAACCCTAACCCTAATTTAAAACCCTTGTTTGAAACTCTAACCCTAATGTAAAACCCTAGTTTGAAACCCTAATCCTAATTTTAAAACCTAGTTTGTAACCCTAACCCTAATGTAAAACCCTAGTTTGAAACCCTAACCCTAATGTTAAACCCTAGTTTGAAACCCTAACCCTAATGTAAAACCATTGTTTGAAACCCTAACCCTAATGTAAAACCCTAGTTTGAAACCCTAAGCCTAATTTGAAACCCTAGTTTGAAACCCTAACCCTAATGTAAAACCCTAGTTTGTAACCCTAACCCAAATGTAAAACCCTAGTTTGAAACCCTAACCCTAATGTAAAACCCTAGTTTGAAACCCTAACCCTAATGTAAAACCATAGTTTGAAGCATTAACCCTAATGTAAAACCCTAGTTTGAAGCACTAACCCTAATGTAAAACACTAGTTTGAAACGCTAACCCTAATGTAAAACCCTAGTTTGTAACCCCAAATCTAATTTGAAACCATAGTTTAAAACCCTAACCCTAATGTAAAACCCTAGTTTGAAGCATTAACCCTAATGTAAAACACTAGTTTGAAACGCTAATCCTAATGTTAAACACTAATTTGAAACCCTAACCCTAATGTAAAACCCTAGTTTGAAACCCTAACCCTAATGATAAACCCTAGTTTGAAACACTAACCCTAAATTTAAACCCTAGTTTGAAACCCTAACCCTAAGGTAAAACCCTAGTTTGTAACCCTAACCCTAATGTAAAACCATAGTTTGAAACCCTAACCCTAATGTAAAACCCTAGTTTGAAACCCTAACCCTAATGTAAAACCCTAGTTTGTAACCCTAACTCTAATGTAAAACCCTAGTTTGAAACCCTAACCCTAATGTAAAACCCTAGTTTGAAACCCTAACCCTAATGTAAAACCCTAGTTTGAAACCCTAACCCTAATGATAAACCCTAGTTTGAAACACTAACCCTAAATTTAAACCCTAGTTTGAAACCCTAACCCTAAGGTAAAACCCTAGTTTGAAACCCTAACCCTAATGTAAAACCCTAGTTTGTAACCCTAACCCTAATGTAAAACCATAGTTTGAAACCCTAACGCTAATGTAAAACCCTAGTTTGAAACCCTAACCCTAATGTAAAACCCTAGTTTGTAACCCTAACTCTAATGTAAAACCCTAGTTTGAAACCCTAACCCTAATGTAAAACCCTAGTTTGAAACCCTAACCCTAATGTAAAACCCTAGTTTGAAACCCTAACCCTAATGATAAACCCTAGTTTGAAACCGTAACCCTAATTTTGAAACCCTAGTTTGTAACCCTAACCCTAATGTAAAATGACTGTTTTGAAACCCTAACCCTAATTTAAAACCCTTGTTTGAAACTCTAACCCTAATGTAAAACCCTAGTTTGAAACCCTAATCCTAATTTTAAACCCTAGTTTGTAACCCTAACCCTAATGTAAAACCCTAGTTTGAAACCCTAACCCTAATGTAAAACCCTAGTTTTAAACCCTAACCCTAATGTAAAACCCTAGTTTGTAACCCTAACTCTAATGTAAAACCCTAGTTTGAAACCCTAACCCTAATGTAAAACCCTAGTTTGAAACCCTAACCCTAATGTAAAACCCTTGTTTGAAACCCTAACCCTAATTTGAAACCCTAGTTTGAAACCCTAACCCTAATGTTAAACCCTAGTTTGAAACACTAACCCTAATGTAAAACCCTAGTTTGAAACCCTAACCCTAATGTAAAACCCCTTGTTTGTAACCCTAACCCTAATGTAAAACCCTAGTTTGAAACCCTAACCCTAATTTGAAACCCTAGTTTGAAATCCTAACCCTAATGTAAAACCCCTTGTTTGTAACCCTAACCCTAATTTGAAACCCTAGTTTGAAACCCTAACCCTAATGTAAAACCCTAGTTTGAAACCCTAACCCTAATGTAAAACCCTAGTTTGAAACCCTAACCCTAATGTAAAACCCCTTGTTTGTAACCCTAACCCTAATTTGAAACCCTAGTTTGAAACCCTAACCCTAATGTTAAACCCTAGTTTGAAACCCTAACCCTAATGTAAAACCCTAGTTTGAAACCCTAACCCTAATTTGAAACCCTAGTTTGAAATCCTAACCCTAATGTAAAACCCCTTGTTTGTAACCCTAACCCTAATTTGAAACCCTAGTTTGAAACCCTAACCCTAATGTTAAACCCTAGTTTGAAACCCTAACCCTAATGTAAAACCCTAGTTTGAAACCCTAACCCTAATTTGAAACCCTTGTTTGAAACCCTAACCCTAATTTGAAACCCCTGTTTGAAATCCTAACTCTAATGTGAAACCTTAGTTTGAAACCCTAACCCTCATAAAAAACCCTAGTTTGTAACCCTAACCCTAATGTAAAATCCTAGTTTGTAACCCTAACCCTTATGTTAAACCCTAGTTTGAAACCCTAACCCTAATGATAAACCCTAGTTTGAAACCCTAACCCTAATGTTAAACCCTAGTTTGAAACCCTAACGCTAATGTAAAACCCTAGTTTGAAACCCTAACCCTAATGTAAAACCATAGTTTGAAGCACTAACCCTAATGTAAAACACTAGTTTGAAACGCTAACCCTAATGTAAAACCCTAGTTTGAAGCATTAACCCTAATGTTAAACCCTAGTTTGAAAACCTAACACTAAATTGAAACCCCAGTTTGAAACCCTAACACTAATGTAAAACCCTAGTTTGTAACCCTAACCCTAATGTAAAACCTTAGTGTGAAACCCTAACCCTAATGTAAAACCCTAGTTTGAAACCCTTACCCTAATGTAAAACCCTAGTTTGAAACCCTAACCCTAATTTGAAACCCTAGTTTGAAACCCTAACCCTAATGTAAAACGCTTGTTTGAAACCCTAACCCTAATGTAAAACCCTAGTTTGAAACCCTAACCCTAATGTTAAAGCCTAGTTTGTAACCCTAACCCTAATGTAAAACCCTAGTTTGAAACCCTAACCCTAATGTTAAACCCTAGTTTGAAACCCTAACCCTAATGTAAATCCCTTGTTTGAAACCCTAACCCTAATGTAAAACCCTAGTTTGAAACACTAAGCCTAATTTGAAACCCTAGTTTGAAACCCTAACCCTAATGTAAAACCCTAGTTTGAAACACTAAGCCTAATTTGAAACCCTAGTTTGAAACCCTAACCCTAATGTAAAACCCTAGTTTGTAACCCTAACCCAAATGTAAAACCCTAGTTTGAAACCCTAACCCTAATGTAAAACCCTAATTTGAAACCCTAACCCTAATGTAAAACCCTAGTTTGAAGCATTAACCCTAATGTAAAACCCTAGTTTGAAACCCTAACCCAAATGTTAAACCCTAGTTTGAAACCCTAACCCTAATGTAAAACCCTTGTTTGAAACCCTAACCCTAATGTAAAACCCTTGTTTGAAACCCTAACCCTAATTTGAAACCCTAGTTTGAAAACCTAACCCTAATGTAAAACCCTAGTTTGAAACCCTAACCCTAATGATAAACCCTAGTTTGAAACCGTAACCCTAATTTTGAAACCCTAGTTTTAAACCCTAACCCTAATTTGAAACCCCTGTTTGAAATCCTAACTCTAATGTGAAACCTTAGTTTGAAACCCTAACCCTCATAAAAAACCCTAGTTTGTAACCCTAACCCAAATGTAAAACCCTAGTTTGAAACACTAACCCTAATGTAAAACCCTAGTTTGAAACGCTAACCCTAATGTAAAACCCTAGTTTGAAGCATTAACCCTAAAGTAAAACACTAGTTTGAAACCCTAACCCTAATGTTAAACCCTAGTTTGAAACCCTAACCCTAATGTAAAACCCTAGTTTGAAACCCTAACCCTAATGATAAACCCTAGTTTGAAACCCTAACCCTAAATTGAAACCCTAGTTTGAAACCCTAACCCTAATGTAAAACCCTAGTTTGAAACCCTAACCCTAATGTAAAACCCTAGTTTGTAACCCTAACCCTAATGTAAAACCCTAGTTTGTAACCCTAACCCAAATGTAAAACCCTAGTTTGAAACCCTAACCCTAATGTAAAACCCTAGTTTGAAACCCTATCCCTAATGTAAAACCCTAGTTTGAAGCATTAACCCTAATGTAAAACCCTAGTTTGAAACCCTAACCCAAATGTTAAACCCTAGTTTGAAACCCTAACCCTAAATTGAAACCCTAGTTTCAAACCCTAACCCTAATGTAAAACCCTAGTTTGAAACCCTAACCCTAATGTAAAACCCTAGTTTGTAACCCTAACCCTAATGTAAAACCCTAGTTTCAAACCCTAACGCTAATGTAAAACCCTAGTTTGAAACCCTAACCCTAATGTAAAACCCTAGTTTGAAGCACTAACCCTATTGTAAAACACTAGTTTGAAACGCTAACCCTAATGTAAAACCCTAGTTTGAAACCCCAAATCTAATTTGAAACCATAGTTTAAAACCCTAAACCTAATGTAAAACCCTAGTTTGAAACCCTAACCCTAATTTGAAACCCTAGTTTGAAACCCTAACCCTAATGATAAACCCTAGTTTGAAACACTAACCCTAAATTTAAACCCTAGTTTGAAACACTAACCCTAAGGTAAAACCCTAGTTTGAAACCCTAACCCTAATGTAAAACCCTAGTTTGTAACCCTAACTTTAATGTAAAACCCTAGTTTGAAACCCTAACCCTAATGTAAAACACTAGTTTGAAACCCTAACCCTAATGTAAAACCCTTGTTTGAAACCCTAACCCTAATTTTAAACCCGAGTTTGAAACCCTAACCCTAATGTAAAACCCTAGTTTGTAACCCTAACCCTAATGTAAAACCCTTGTTTGAAACCCTAACCCTAATGTAAAACCCTAGTTTGAAACCCTAAGCCTAATTTGAAACCCTAGTTTGAAACCCTAACCCTAATGTAAAACCCTAGTTTGAAACCCTAACCCTAATGTAAAACCCTAGTTTGTAACCCTAACCCTAATGTAAAATGACTGTTTTGAAACCCTAACCCTAATTTAAAACCCTTGTTTGAAACTCTAACCCTAATGTAAAACCCTAGTTTGAAACCCTAATCCAAATTTTAAACCCTAGTTTGTAACCCTAACCCTAATGTAAAACCCTAGTTTGAAACCCTAACCCTAATGTAAAACCCTAGTTTGAAACCCTAACCCTAATGTAAAACCCTAGTTTGTAACCCTAACTCTAATGTAAAACCCTAGTTTGAAACCCTAACCCTAATGTAAAACCCTAGTTTGAAACCCTAACCCTAATGTAAAACCCCTGTTTGAAACCCTAACCCTAATTTGAAACCCTGGTTTGAAACCCTAACCCTAATGTAAAACCCTAGTTTGAAACCCTAACCCTAATGTAAAACCCTAGTTTGTAACCCTAACCCTAATGTAAAATGACTGTTTTGAAACCCTAACCCTAATTTAAAACCCTTGTTTGAAACTCTAACCCTAATGTAAAACCCTAGTTTGAAACCCTAATCCTAATTTTAAAACCTAGTTTGTAACCCTAACCCTAATGTAAAACCCTAGTTTGAAACCCTAACCCTAATGTTAAACCCTAGTTTGAAACCCTAACCCTAATGTAAAACCATTGTTTGAAACCCTAACCCTAATGTAAAACCCTAGTTTGAAACCCTAAGCCTAATTTGAAACCCTAGTTTGAAACCCTAACCCTAATGTAAAACCCTAGTTTGTAACCCTAACCCAAATGTAAAACCCTAGTTTGAAACCCTAACCCTAATGTAAAACCCTAGTTTGAAACCCTAACCCTAATGTAAAACCATAGTTTGAAGCATTAACCCTAATGTAAAACCCTAGTTTGAAGCACTAACCCTAATGTAAAACACTAGTTTGAAACGCTAACCCTAATGTAAAACCCTAGTTTGTAACCCCAAATCTAATTTGAAACCATAGTTTAAAACCCTAACCCTAATGTAAAACCCTAGTTTGAAGCATTAACCCTAATGTAAAACACTAGTTTGAAACGCTAATCCTAATGTTAAACACTAATTTGAAACCCTAACCCTAATGTAAAACCCTAGTTTGAAACCCTAACCCTAATGATAAACCCTAGTTTGAAACACTAACCCTAAATTTAAACCCTAGTTTGAAACCCTAACCCTAAGGTAAAACCCTAGTTTGTAACCCTAACCCTAATGTAAAACCATAGTTTGAAACCCTAACCCTAATGTAAAACCCTAGTTTGAAACCCTAACCCTAATGTAAAACCCTAGTTTGTAACCCTAACTCTAATGTAAAACCCTAGTTTGAAACCCTAACCCTAATGTAAAACCCTAGTTTGAAACCCTAACCCTAATGTAAAACCCTAGTTTGAAACCCTAACCCTAATGATAAACCCTAGTTTGAAACACTAACCCTAAATTTAAACCCTAGTTTGAAACCCTAACCCTAAGGTAAAACCCTAGTTTGAAACCCTAACCCTAATGTAAAACCCTAGTTTGTAACCCTAACCCTAATGTAAAACCATAGTTTGAAACCCTAACGCTAATGTAAAACCCTAGTTTGAAACCCTAACCCTAATGTAAAACCCTAGTTTGTAACCCTAACTCTAATGTAAAACCCTAGTTTGAAACCCTAACCCTAATGTAAAACCCTAGTTTGAAACCCTAACCCTAATGTAAAACCCTAGTTTGAAACCCTAACCCTAATGATAAACCCTAGTTTGAAACCGTAACCCTAATTTTGAAACCCTAGTTTGTAACCCTAACCCAAATGTAAAACCCTAGTTTGAAGCATTAACCCTAAAGTAAAACACTAGTTTGAAACCCTAACCCTAATGTTAAACCCTAGTTTGAAACCCTAACCCTAATGTAAAACCCTAGTTTGAAACCCTAACCCTAATGATAAACCCTAGTTTGAAACCCTAACCCTAAATTGAAACCCTAGTTTGAAACCCTAACCCTAATGTAAAACCCTAGTTTGAAACCCTAACCCTAATGTAAAACCCTAGTTTGTAACCCTAACCCTAATGTAAAACCCTAGTTTGTAACCCTAACAAAAATGTAAAACCCTAGTTTGAAACCCTAACCCTAATGTAAAACCCTAGTTTGAAACCCTAACCCTAATGTAAAACCCTAGTTTGAAGCATTAACCCTAATGTAAAACCCTAGTTTGAAACCCTAACCCAAATGTTAAACCCTAGTTTGAAACCCTAACCCTAAATTGAAACCCTAGTTTCAAACCCTAACCCTAATGTAAAACCCTAGTTTGAAACCCTAACCCTAATGTAAAACCCTAGTTTGTAACCCTAACCCTAATGTAAAACCCTAGTTTCAAACCCTAACGCTAATGTAAAACCCTAGTTTGAAACCCTAACCCTAATGTAAAACCCTAGTTTGAAGCACTAACCCTATTGTAAAACACTAGTTTGAAACGCTAACCCTAATGTAAAACCCTAGTTTGAAACCCCAAATCTAATTTGAAACCATAGTTTAAAACCCTAAACCTAATGTAAAACCCTAGTTTGAAACCCTAACCCTAATTTGAAACCCTAGTTTGAAACCCTAACCCTAATGATAAACCCTAGTTTGAAACACTAACCCTAAATTTAAACCCTAGTTTGAAACACTAACCCTAAGGTAAAACCCTAGTTTAAAACCCTAACCCTAATGTAAAACCCTAGTTTGTAACCCTAACCCTAATGTAAAACCATAGTTTGAAACCCTAACCCTAATGTAAAACCCTAGTTTGAAACACTAACCCTAATGTAAAACCCTAGTTTGTAACCCTAACTCTAATGTAAAACCCTAGTTTGAAACCCTAACCCTAATGTAAAACCCTAGTTTGTAACCCTAACTTTAATGTAAAACCCTAGTTTGAAACCCTAACCCTAATGTAAAACACTAGTTTGAAACCCTAACCCTAATGTAAAACCCTTGTTTGAAACCCTAACCCTAATTTTAAACCCGAGTTTAAAACCCTAACCCTAATGTAAAACCCTAGTTTGTAACCCTAACCCTAATGTAAAACCCTTGTTTGAAACCCTAACCCTAATGTAAAACCCTAGTTTGAAACCCTAAGCCTAATTTGAAACCCTAGTTTGAAACCCTAACCCTAATGTAAAACCCTAGTTTGAAACCCTAACCCTAATGTAAAACCCTAGTTTGTAACCCTAACCCTAATGTAAAATGACTGTTTTGAAACCCTAACCCTAATTTAAAGCCCTTGTTTGAAACTCTAACCCTAATGTAAAACCCTAGTTTGAAACCCTAATCCTAATTTTAAACCCTAGTTTTAAACCCTAACCCTAATTTGAAACCCCTGTTTGAAATCCTAACTCTAATGTGAAACCTTAGTTTGAAACCCTAACCCTCATAAAAAACCCTAGTTTGTAACCCTAACCCAAATGTAAAACCCTAGTTTGAAACACTAACCCTAATGTAAAACCCTAGTTTGAAACGCTAACCCTAATGTAAAACCCTAGTTTGAAGCATTAACCCTAAAGTAAAACACTAGTTTGAAACCCTAACCCTAATGTTAAACCCTAGTTTGAAACCCTAACCCTAATGTAAAACCCTAGTTTGAAACCCTAACCCTAATGATAAACCCTAGTTTGAAACCCTAACCCTAAATTGAAACCCTAGTTTGAAACCCTAACCCTAATGTAAAACCCTAGTTTGAAACCCTAACCCTAATGTAAAACCCTAGTTTGTAACCCTAACCCTAATGTAAAACCCTAGTTTGTAACCCTAACCCAAATGTAAAACCCTAGTTTGAAACCCTAACCCTAATGTAAAACCCTAGTTTGAAACCCTATCCCTAATGTAAAACCCTAGTTTGAAGCATTAACCCTAATGTAAAACCCTAGTTTGAAACCCTAACCCAAATGTTAAACCCTAGTTTGAAACCCTAACCCTAAATTGAAACCCTAGTTTCAAACCCTAACCCTAATGTAAAACCCTAGTTTGAAACCCTAACCCTAATGTAAAACCCTAGTTTGTAACCCTAACCCTAATGTAAAACCCTAGTTTCAAACCCTAACGCTAATGTAAAACCCTAGTTTGAAACCCTAACCCTAATGTAAAACCCTAGTTTGAAGCACTAACCCTATTGTAAAACACTAGTTTGAAACGCTAACCCTAATGTAAAACCCTAGTTTGAAACCCCAAATCTAATTTGAAACCATAGTTTAAAACCCTAAACCTAATGTAAAACCCTAGTTTGAAACCCTAACCCTAATTTGAAACCCTAGTTTGAAACCCTAACCCTAATGATAAACCCTAGTTTGAAACACTAACCCTAAATTTAAACCCTAGTTTGAAAAACTAACCCTAAGGTAAAACCCTAGTTTGAAACCCTAACCCTAATGTAAAACCCTAGTTTGTAACCCTAACCCTAATGTAAAACCATAGTTTGAAACCCTAACCCTAATGTAAAACCCTAGTTTGAAACCCTAACCCTAATGTAAAACCCTAGTTTGTAACCCTAACTTTAATGTAAAACCCTAGTTTGAAACCCTAACCCTAATGTAAAACACTAGTTTGAAACCCTAACCCTAATGTAAAACCCTTGTTTGAAACCCTAACCCTAATTTTAAACCCGAGTTTGAAACCCTAACCCTAATGTAAAACCCTAGTTTGTAACCCTAACCCTAATGTAAAACCCTTGTTTGAAACCCTAACCCTAATGTAAAACCCTTGTTTGAAACCCTAACCCTAATGTAAAACCCTAGTTTGAAACCCTAAGCCTAATTTGAAACCCTAGTTTGAAACCCTAACCCTAATGTAAAACCCTAGTTTGAAACCCTAACCCTAATGTAAAACCCTAGTTTGTAACCCTAACCCTAATGTAAAATGACTGTTTTGAAACCCTAACCCTAATTTAAAACCCTTGTTTGAAACTCTAACCCTAATGTAAAACCCTAGTTTGAAACCCTAATCCAAATTTTAAACCCTAGTTTGTAACCCTAACCCTAATGTAAAACCCTAGTTTGAAACCCTAACCCTAATGTAAAACCCTAGTTTGAAACCCTAACCCTAATGTAAAACCCTAGTTTGTAACCCTAACTCTAATGTAAAACCCTAGTTTGAAACCCTAACCCTAATGTAAAACCCTAGTTTGAAACCCTAACCCTAATGTAAAACCCCTGTTTGAAACCCTAACCCTAATTTGAAACCCTAGTTTGAAACCCTAACCCTAATGTAAAACCCTAGTTTGAAACCCTAACCCTAATGTAAAACCCTAGTTTGTAACCCTAACCCTAATGTAAAATGACTGTTTTGAAACCCTAACCCTAATTTAAAACCCTTGTTTGAAACTCTAACCCTAATGTAAAACCCTAGTTTGAAACCCTAATCCTAATTTTAAAACCTAGTTTGTAACCCTAACCCTAATGTAAAACCCTAGTTTGAAACCCTAACCCTAATGTTAAACCCTAGTTTGAAACCCTAACCCTAATGTAAAACCATTGTTTGAAACCCTAACCCTAATGTAAAACCCTAGTTTGAAACCCTAAGCCTAATTTGAAACCCTAGTTTGAAACCCTAACCCTAATGTAAAACCCTAGTTTGTAACCCTAACCCAAATGTAAAACCCTAGTTTGAAACCCTAACCCTAATGTAAAACCCTAGTTTGAAACCCTAACCCTAATGTAAAACCATAGTTTGAAGCATTAACCCTAATGTAAAACCCTAGTTTGAAGCACTAACCCTAATGTAAAACACTAGTTTGAAACGCTAACCCTAATGTAAAACCCTAGTTTGTAACCCCAAATCTAATTTGAAACCATAGTTTAAAACCCTAACCCTAATGTAAAACCCTAGTTTGAAGCATTAACCCTAATGTAAAACACTAGTTTGAAACGCTAATCCTAATGTTAAACACTAATTTGAAACCCTAACCCTAATGTAAAACCCTAGTTTGAAACCCTAACCCTAATGATAAACCCTAGTTTGAAACACTAACCCTAAATTTAAACCCTAGTTTGAAACCCTAACCCTAAGGTAAAACCCTAGTTTGTAACCCTAACCCTAATGTAAAACCATAGTTTGAAACCCTAACCCTAATGTAAAACCCTAGTTTGAAACCCTAACCCTAATGTAAAACCCTAGTTTGTAACCCTAACTCTAATGTAAAACCCTAGTTTGAAACCCTAACCCTAATGTAAAACCCTAGTTTGAAACCCTAACCCTAATGTAAAACCCTAGTTTGAAACCCTAACCCTAATGATAAACCCTAGTTTGAAACACTAACCCTAAATTTAAACCCTAGTTTGAAACCCTAACCCTAAGGTAAAACCCTAGTTTGAAACCCTAACCCTAATGTAAAACCCTAGTTTGTAACCCTAACCCTAATGTAAAACCATAGTTTGAAACCCTAACGCTAATGTAAAACCCTAGTTTGAAACCCTAACCCTAATGTAAAACCCTAGTTTGTAACCCTAACTCTAATGTAAAACCCTAGTTTGAAACCCTAACCCTAATGTAAAACCCTAGTTTGAAACCCTAACCCTAATGTAAAACCCTAGTTTGAAACCCTAACCCTAATGATAAACCCTAGTTTGAAACCGTAACCCTAATTTTGAAACCCTAGTTTGTAACCCTAACCCTAATGTAAAATGACTGTTTTGAAACCCTAACCCTAATTTAAAACCCTTGTTTGAAACTCTAACCCTAATGTAAAACCCTAGTTTGAAACCCTAATCCTAATTTTAAACCCTAGTTTGTAACCCTAACCCTAATGTAAAACCCTAGTTTGAAACCCTAACCCTAATGTAAAACCCTAGTTTTAAACCCTAACCCTAATGTAAAACCCTAGTTTGTAACCCTAACCCTAATGTAAAACCCTAGTTTGAAACCCTAACCCTAATGTAAAACCCTAGTTTGAAACCCTAACCCTAATGTAAAACCCTAGTTTGTAACCCTAACTCTAATGTAAAACCCTAGTTTGAAACCCTAACCCTAATGTAAAACCCTAGTTTGAAACCCTAACCCTAATGTAAAACCCTAGTTTGTAACCCTAACCCTAATGTAAAATGACTGTTTTGAAACCCTAACCCTAATTTAAAACCCTTGTTTGAAACCCTAACTCTAATGTAAAACCCTAGTTTGAAACACTAACCCTAATGTAAAACCCTAGTTTGTAACCCTAACTCTAATGTAAAACCCTAGTTTGAAACCCTAACCCTAATGTAAAACCCTAGTTTGAAACCCTAACCCTAATGTAAAACCCTTGTTTGAAACCCTAACCCTAATTTGAAACCCTAGTTTGAAACCCTAACCCTAATGTTTAACCCTAGTTTGAAACCCTAACCCTAATGTAAAACCCTAGTTTGAAACCCTAACCCTAATGTAAAACCCCTTGTTTGTAACCCTAACCCTAATGTAAAACCCTAGTTTGAAACCCTAACCCTAATTTGAAACCCTAGTTTGAAATCCTAACCCTAATGTAAAACCCCTTGTTTGTAACCCTAACCCTAATTTGAAACCCTAGTTTGAAACCCTAACCCTAATGTAAAACCCTAGTTTGAAACCCTAACCCTAATGTAAAACCCTAGTTTGAAACCCTAACCCTAATGTAAAACCCCTTGTTTGTAACCCTAACCCTAATTTGAAACCCTAGTTTGAAACCCTAACCCTAATGTTAAACCCTAGTTTGAAACCCTAACCCTAATGTAAAACCCTAGTTTGAAACCCTAACCCTAATTTGAAACCCTAGTTTGAAATCCTAACCCTAATGTAAAACCCCTTGTTTGTAACCCTAACCCTAATTTGAAACCCTAGTTTGAAACCCTAACCCTAATGTTAAACCCTAGTTTGAAACCCTAACCCTAATGTAAAACCCTAGTTTGAAACCCTAACCCTAATTTGAAACCCTTGTTTGAAACCCTAACCCTAATTTGAAACCCCTGTTTGAAATCCTAACTCTAATGTGAAACCTTAGTTTGAAACCCTAACCCTCATAAAAAACCCTAGTTTGTAACCCTAACCCTAATGTAAAATCCAAGTTTGTAACCCTAACCCTAATGTTAAACCCTAGTTTGAAACCCTAACCCTAATGATAAACCCTAGTTTGAAACCCTAACCCTAAATTGAAACCCTAGTTTGAAACCCTAACCCTAATGTTAAACCCTAGTTTGAAACCCTAACGCTAATGTAAAACCCTAGTTTGAAACCCTAACCCTAATGTAAAACCATAGTTTGAAGCACTAACCCTAATGTAAAACACTAGTTTGAAACGCTAACCCTAATGTAAAACCCTAGTTTGAAGCATTTACCCTAATGTTAAACCCTAGTTTGAAAACCTAACACTAAATTGAAACCCCAGTTTGAAACCCTAACACTAATGTAAAACCCTAGTTTGTAACCCTAACCCTAATGTAAAACCTTAGTGTGAAACCCTAACCCTAATGTAAAACCCTAGTTTGAAACCCTAACCCTAATGTAAAACCCTAGTTTGAAACCCTAACCCTAATTTGAAACCCTAGTTTGAAACCCTAACCCTAATGTAAAACGCTTGTTTGAAACCCTAACCCTAATGTAAAACCCTAGTTTGAAACCCTAACCCTAATGTTAAAGCCTAGTTTGTAACCCTAACCCTAATGTAAAACCCTAGTTTGAAACCCTAACCCTAATGTTAAACCCTAGTTTGAAACCCTAACCCTAATGTAAATCCCTTGTTTGAAACCCTAACCCTAATGTAAAACCCTAGTTTGAAACACTAAGCCTAATTTGAAACCCTAGTTTGAAACCCTAACCCTAATGTAAAACCCTAGTTTGAAACACTAAGCCTAATTTGAAACCCTAGTTTGAAACCCTAACCCTAATGTAAAACCCTAGTTTGTAACCCTAACCCAAATGTAAAACCCTAGTTTGAAACCCTAACCCTAATGTAAAACCCTAGTTTGAAACCCTAACCCTAATGTAAAACCCTAGTTTGAAGCATTAACCCTAATGTAAAACCCTAGTTTGAAACCCTAACCCAAATGTTAAACCCTAGTTTGAAACCCTAACCCTAAATTGAAACCCTAGTTTCAAACCCTAACCCTAATGAAAAACCCTAGTTTGAAACCCTAACCCTAATGTAAAACCCTAGTTTGTAACCCTAACCCTAATGTAAAACCCTAGTTTGAAACCCTAACCCTAATGTAAAACCCTAGTTTGAAGCACTAACCCTAATGTAAAACACTAATTTGAAACGCTAACCCTAATGTAAAACCCTAGTTTGAAACCCCAAATCTAATTTGAAACCATAGTTTAAAACCCTAAACCTAATGTAAAACCCTAGTTTGAAACCCTAACCCTAATGATAAACCCTAGTTTGAAACACTTACCCTAAATTTAAACCCTAGTTTGAAACACTAACCCTAAGGTTAAAACCCTAGTTTGAAACCCTAACCCTAATGTAAAACCCTAGTTTGTAACCCTAACCCTAATGTAAAACCATAGTTTGAAACCCTAACCCTAATGTAAAACCCTAGTTTGAAACCCTAACCCTAATGTAAAACCCTAGTTTGTAACCCTAACTCTAATGTAAAACCCTAGTTTGAAACCCTAACCCTAATGTAAAACCCTAGTTTGAAACCCTAACCCTAATGTAAAACCCTTGTTTGAAACCCTAACCCTAATGTAAAACCATAGTTTGAAACCCTAACCCTAATGTAAAACCCTAGTTTGAAACCCTAACCCTAATGTAAAACCCTAGTTTGTAACCCTAACTCTAATGTAAAACCCTAGTTTGAAACCCTAACCCTAATGTAAAACCCTAGTTTGAAACCCTAACCCTAATGTAAAACCCTAGTTTGTAACCCTAACCCTAATGTAAAATGACTGTTTTGAAACCCTAACCCTAATTTAAAACCCTTGTTTGAAACTCTAACCCTAATGTAAAACCCTTGTTTGAAACCCTAATCCTAATTTTAAATCCTAGTTTGTAACCCTAACCCTAATGTAAAACCCTAGTTTGAAGCATTAACCCTAATGTAAAACCCTAGTTTGAAACCCTAACCCAAATGTTAAACCCTAGTTTGAAACCCTAACCCTAAATTGAAACCCTAGTTTCAAACCCTAACCCTAATGTAAAACCCTAGTTTGAAACCCTAACCCTAATGTAAAACCCTAGTTTGTAACCCTAACCCTAATGTAAAACCCTAGTTTCAAACCCTAACGCTAATGTAAAACCCTAGTTTGAAACCCTAACCCTAATGTAAAACCCTAGTTTGAAGCACTCACCCTATTGTAAAACACTAGTTTGAAACGCTAACCCTAATGTAAAACCCTAGTTTGAAACCCCAAATCTAATTTGAAACCATAGTTTAAAACCCTAAACCTAATGTAAAACCCTAGTTTGAAACCCTAACCCTAATTTGAAACCCTAGTTTGAAACCCTAACCCTAATGATAAACCCTAGTTTGAAACACTAACCCTAAATTTAAACCCTAGTTTGAAACACTAACCCTAAGGTAAAACCCTAGTTTGAAACCCTAACCCTAATGTAAAACCCTAGTTTGTAACCCTAACCCTAATGTAAAACCATAGTTTGAAACCCTAACCCTAATGTAAAACCCTAGTTTGAAACACTAACCCTAATGTAAAACCCTAGTTTGTAACCCTAACTCTAATGTAAAACCCTAGTTTGAAACCCTAACCCTAATGTAAAACCCTAGTTTGAAACCCTAACCCTAATGTAAAACCCTTGTTTGAAACCCTAACCCTAATTTTAAACCCGAGTTTGAAACCCTAACCCTAATGTAAAACCCTAGTTTGTAACCCTAACCCTAATGTAAAACCCTTGTTTGAAACCCTAACCCTAATGTAAAACCCTAGTTTGAAACCCTAAGCCTAATTTGAAACCCTAGTTTGAAACCCTAACCCTAATGTAAAACCCTAGTTTGAAACCCTAACCCTAATGTAAAACCCTAGTTTGTAACCCTAACCCTAATGTAAAACCCTTGTTTGAAACCCTAACCCTAATGTAAAACCCTAGTTTGAAACCCTAAGCCTAATTTGAAACCCTAGTTTGAAACCCTAACCCTAATTTAAAACCCTTGTTTGAAACTCTAACCCTAATGTAAAACCCTAGTTTGAAACCCTAATCCTAATTTTAAACCCTAGTTTGTAACCCTAACCCTAATGTAAAACCCTAGTTTGAAACCCTAACCCTAATGTAAAACCCTAGTTTTAAACCCTAACCCTAATGTAAAACCCTAGTTTGTAACCCTAACTCTAATGTAAAACCCTAGTTTGAAACCCTAACCCTAATGTAAAACCCTAGTTTGAAACCCTAACCCTAATGTAAAACCCTTGTTTGAAACCCTAACCCTAATTTGAAACCCTAGTTTGAAACCCTAACCCTAATGTTAAACCCTAGTTTGAAACCCTAACCCTAATGTAAAACCCTAGTTTGAAACCCTAACCCTAATGTAAAACCCCTTGTTTGTAACCCTAACCCTAATGTAAAACCCTAGTTTGAAACCCTAACCCTAATTTGAAACCCTAGTTTGAAATCCTAACCCTAATGTAAAACCCCTTGTTTGTAACCCTAACCCTAATTTGAAACCCTAGTTTGAAACCCTAACCCTAATGTAAAACCCTAGTTTGAAACCCTAACCCTAATGTAAAACCCTAGTTTGAAACCCTAACCCTAATGTAAAACCCCTTGTTTGTAACCCTAACCCTAATTTGAAACCCTAGTTTGAAACCCTAACCCTAATGTTAAACCCTAGTTTGAAACCCTAACCCTAATGTAAAACCCTAGTTTGAAACCCTAACCCTAATTTGAAACCCTAGTTTGAAATCCTAACCCTAATGTAAAACCCCTTGTTTGTAACCCTAACCCTAATTTGAAACCCTAGTTTGAAACCCTAACCCTAATGTTAAACCCTAGTTTGAAACCCTAACCCTAATGTAAAACCCTAGTTTGAAACCCTAACCCTAATTTGAAACCCTTGTTTGAAACCCTAACCCTAATTTGAAACCCCTGTTTGAAATCCTAACTCTAATGTGAAACCTTAGTTTGAAACCCTAACCCTCATAAAAAACCCTAGTTTGTAATCCTAACCCTAATGTAAAATCCTAGTTTGCAACCCTAACCCTAATGTTAAACCCTAGTTTGAAACCCTAACCCTAATGATAAACCCTAGTTTGAAACCCTAACCCTAATGATAAACCCTAGTTTGAAACCCTAACCCTAAATTGAAACCCTAGTTTGAAACCCTAACCCTAATGTAAAACCCTAGTTTGAAACCCTAACCCTAATGTAAAACCCTACTTTGAAACCCTAACCCTAATGTAAAACCATAGTTTGAAGCACTAACCCTAATGTAAAACACTAGTTTGAAACGCTAACCCTAATGTAAAACCCTAGTTTGAAGCATTAACCCTAATGTTAAACCCTAGTTTGAAACCCTAACACTAAATTGAAACCCCAGTTTGAAACCCTAACATTAATGTAAAACCCTAGTTTGTAACCCTAACCCTAATGTAAAATCCTAGTTTGCAACCCTAACCCTAATGTTAAACCCTAGTTTGAAACCCTAACCCTAATGATAAACCCTAGTTTGAAACCCTAACCCTAAATTGAAACCCTAGTTTGAAACCCTAACCCTAATGTAAAACCCTAGTTTGAAACCCTAACCCTAATGTAAAACCCTAGTTTGTAACCCTAACCCTAATGTAAAACCCTAGTTTGAAACCCTAACCCTAATGTAAAATCCTAGTTTGAAGCACTAACCCTAATGTAAAACACTAGTTTGAAACACTAACCCTAATGTAAAACCCTAGTTTGAAGCATTAACCCTAATGTAAAACCCTAGTTTGAAACCCTAACCCAAATGTTAAACCCTAGTTTGAAACCCTTACCCTAAATTGAAACCCTAGTTTCAAACCCTAACCCTAATGTAAAACCCTAGTTTGAAACCCTAACCCTAATGTAAAACCCTAGTTTGTAACCCTAACCCTAATGTAAAACCCTAGTTTGAAACCCTAACGCTAATGTAAAACCCTAGTTTGAAACCCTAACCCTAATGTAAAACCCTAGTTTGAAGCACTAACCCTAATGTAAAACACTAGTTTGAAACGCTAACCCTAATGTAAAACCCTAGTTTGAAACCCCAAATCTAATTTGAAACCAAAGTTTAAAACCCTAAACCTAATGTAAAACCCTAGTTTGAAACCCTAACCCTAATTTGAAACCCTAGTTTGAAACCCTAACCCTAATGTAAAACCCTAGTTTGTAACCCTAACCCTAATTTGAAACCCTAGTTTGAAACCCTAACCCTAATGTTAAACCCTAGTTTGAAACCCAAACCTTAATGTAAAACCCTAGTTTGAAACCCTAACCCTAATTTGAAACCCTAGTTTGAAAACCTAACCCTAATGTAAAACCCTAGTTTGAAACACTAACCCTAATGTAAAACCCTAGTTTGAAGCATTAACCCTAATGTTAAACCCTAGTTTGAAACCCTAACACTAAATTTAAACCCCAGTTTGAAACCCTAACCCTAATGTAAAACCCTAGTTTGAAACCCTAACCCTAATGTAAAACCCTAGTTTGTAACCCTAACCCTAATGTAAAACCTTAGTGTGAAACCCTAACCCTAATATAAAACCCTAGTTTGAAACCCTAACCCTAATGTAAAACCCTAGTTTGAAACCCTAACCCTAATGATAAACCCTAGTTTGAAACCCTAACCCTAAATTGAAACCCTAGTTTGAAACCCTAACCCTAATGTAAAACCCTAGTTTGAAACCCTAACCCTAATGTAAAACCCTAGTTTGTAACCCTAACCCTAATGTAAAACCCTAGTTTGAAACCCTAACCCTAATGTAAAACCCTAGTTTGAAGCACTAACCCTAATGTAAAACACTAGTTTGAAACACTAACCCTAATGTAAAACCCTAGTTTGAAGCATTAACCCTAATGTAAAACCCTAGTTTGAAACCCTAACCCAAATGTTAAACCCTAGTTTGAAACCCTTACCCTAAATTGAAACCCTAGTTTCAAACCCTAACCCTAATGTAAAACCCTAGTTTGAAACCCTAACCCTAATGTAAAACCTTAGTTTGTAACCCTAACCCTAATGTAAAACCCTAGTTTGAAACCCTAACGCTAATGTAAAACCCTAGTTTGAAACCCTAACCCTAATGTAAAACCCTAGTTTGAAGCACTAACCCTAATGTAAAACACTAGTTTGAAACGCTAACCCTAATGTAAAACCCTAGTTTGAAACCCCAAATCTAATTTGAAACCAAAGTTTAAAACCCTAAACCTAATGTAAAACCCTAGTTTGAAACCCTAACCCTAATTTGAAACCCTAGTTTGAAACCCTAACCCTAATGTAAAACCCTAGTTTGTAACCCTAACCCTAATTTGAAACCCTAGTTTGAAACCCTAACCCTAATGTTAAACCCTAATTTGAAACCCAAACCTTAATGTAAAACCCTAGTTTGAAACCCTAACCCTAATTTGAAACCCTAGTTTGAAAACCTAACCCTAATGTAAAACCCTAGTTTGAAACACTAACCCTAATGTAAAACCCTAGTTTGAAGCATTAACCCTAATGTTAAACCCTAGTTTGAAACCCTAACACTAAATTTAAACCCCAGTTTGAAACCCTAACCCTAATGTAAAACCCTAGTTTGAAACCCTAACCCTAATGTAAAACCCTAGTTTGTAACACTAACTCTAATGTAAAACCTTAGTGTGAAGCCCTAACCCTAATATAAAACCCTAGTTTGAAACCCTAACCCTAATGTAAAACCCTAGTTTGAAACCCTAACCCTAATGTAAAACCCTAGTTTGAAACCCTAACCCTAATTTGAAACCCTAGTTTGAAACCCTAACCCTAATGTAAAACGCTTGTTTGAAACCCTAACCCTAATGTAAAACCCTAGTTTGAAACCCTAACCCTAATGTTAAAGCCTAGTTTGTAACCCTAACCCTAATGTAAAACCCTAGTTTGAAACCCTAACCCTAATGTTAAACCCTAGTTTGAAACCCTAACCCTAATGTAAATCCCTTGTTTGAAACCCTAACCCTAATGTAAAACCCTAGTTTGAAACACTAAGCCTAATTTGAAACCCTAGTTTGAAACCCTAACCCTAATGTAAAACCCTAGTTTGAAAAACTAAGCCTAATTTGAAACCCTAGTTTGAAACCCTAACCCTAATGTAAAACCCTAGTTTGTAACCCTAACCCAAATGTAAAACCCTAGTTTGAAACCCTAACCCTAATGTAAAACCCTAGTTTGAAACCCTAACCCTAATGTAAAACCCTAGTTTGAAGCATTAACCCTAATGTAAAACCCTAGTTTGAAACCCTAACCCAAATGTTAAACCCTAGTTTGAAACCCTAACCCTAAATTGAAACCCTAGTTTCAAACCCTAACCCTAATGAAAAACCCTAGTTTGAAACCCTAACCCTAATGTAAAACCCTAGTTTGTAACCCTAACCCTAATGTAAAACCCTAGTTTGAAACCCTAACCCTAATGTAAAACCCTAGTTTGAAGCACTAACCCTAATGTAAAACACTAGTTTGAAACGCTAACCCTAATGTAAAACCCTAGTTTGAAACCCCAAATCTAATTTGAAACCATAGTTTAAAACCCTAAACCTAATGTAAAACCCTAGTTTGAAACCCTAACCCTAATGATAAACCCTAGTTTGAAACACTAACCCTAAATTTAAACCCTAGTTTGAAACACTAACCCTAAGGTAAAACCCTAGTTTGAAACCCTAACCCTAATGTAAAACCCTAGTTTGTAACCCTAACCCTAATGTAAAACCATAGTTTGAAACCCTAACCCTAATGTAAAACCCTAGTTTGAAACCCTAACCCTAATGTAAAACCCTAGTTTGTAACCCTAACTCTAATGTAAAACCCTAGTTTGAAACCCTAACCCTAATGTAAAACCCTAGTTTGAAACCCTAACCCTAATGTAAAACCCTTGTTTGAAACCCTAACCCTAATGTAAAACCATAGTTTGAAACCCTAACCCTAATGTAAAACCCTAGTTTGAAACCCTAACCCTAATGTAAAACCCTAGTTTGTAACCCTAACTCTAATGTAAAACCCTAGTTTGAAACCCTAACCCTAATGTAAAACCCTAGTTTGAAACCCTAACCCTAATGTAAAACCCTAGTTTGTAACCCTAACCCTAATGTAAAATGACTGTTTTGAAACCCTAACCCTAATTTAAAACCCTTGTTTGAAACTCTAACCCTAATGTAAAACCCTTGTTTGAAACCCTAATCCTAATTTTAAATCCTAGTTTGTAACCCTAACCCTAATGTAAAACCCTAGTTTGAAACCCTAACCCTAATGTTAAACCCTAGTTTGAAACCCTAACCCTAATGTAAAACCCTTGTTTGAAACCCTAACCCTAATGTAAAACCCTAGTTTGAAACCCTAAGCCTAATTTGAAACCCTAGTTTGAAACCCTAACCCTAATGTAAAACCCTAGTTTGTAACCCTAACCCAAATGTAAAACCCTAGTTTGAAACCCTAACCCTAATGTAAAACCCTAGTTTGAAACCCTAACCCTAATGTAAAACCATAGTTTGAAGCATTAACCCTAATGTAAAACCATAGTTTGAAGCACTAACCCTAATGTAAAACACTAGTTTGAAACGCTAACCCTAATGTAAAACCCTAGTTTGAAACCCCAAATCTAATTTGAAACCATAGTTTAAAACCCTAACCCTAATTTGAAACCCTAGTTTGAAGCATTAACCCTAATGTAAAAAACTAGTTTGAAACGCTAATCCTAATGTTAAACCCTAATTTGAAACCCTAACCCTAATGTAAAACCCTAGTTTGAAACACTAACCCTAAATTTAAACCCTAGTTTGAAACCCTAACCCTAAGGTAAAACCCTAGTTTGAAACCCTAACCCTAATGTAAAACCCTAGTTTGTAACCCTAACCCTAATGTAAAACCATAGTTTGAAACCCTAACCCTAATGTAAAACCCTAGTTTGAAACCCTAACCCTAATGTAAAACCCTAGTTTGTAACCCTAACTCTAATGTAAAACCCTAGTTTGAAACCCTAACCCTAATGTAAAACCCTAGTTTGAAACCCTCACCCTAATGTAAAACCCTTGTTTCAAACCCTAACCCGAATTTTAAACCCGAGTTTGAAACCCTAACCCTAATGTAAAACCCCTTGTTTGTAACCCTAACCCTAATTTGAAACCCTAGTTTGAAACCCTAAACCTAATGTTAAACCCTAGTTTGAAACCCTAACCCTAATGTAAAACCCTAGTTTGAAACCCTAACCCTAATTTGAAACCCTAGTTTGAAATCCTAACCCTAATGTAAAACCCCGTGTTTGTAACCCTAACCCTAATTTGAAACCCTAGTTTGAAACCCTAACCCTAATGTTAAACCCTAGTTTGAAACCCTAACCCTAATGTAAAACCCTAGTTTGAAACCCTAACCCTAATTTGAAACCCTTGTTTGAAACCCTAACCCTAATTTGAAACCCCTGTTTGAAATCCTAACTCTAATGTGAAACCTTAGTTTGAAACCCTAACCCTCATAAAAAACCCTAGTTTGTAACCCTAACCCTAATGTAAAATCCTAGTTTGTAACCCTAACCCTAATGTTAAACCCTAGTTTGAAACACTAACCCTAATGATAAACCCTAGTTTGAAACCCTAACCCTAATGATAAACCCTAGTTTGAAACCCTAACCCTAAATTGAAACCCTAGTTTGAAACCCTAACCCTAATGTAAAACCCTAGTTTGAAACCCTAACCCTAATGTAAAACCCTAGTTTGAAACCCTAACCCTAATGTAAAACCATAGTTTGAAGCACTAACCCTAATGTAAAACACTAGTTTGAAACGCTAACCCTAATGTAAAACCCTAGTTTGAAGCATTAACCCTAATGTTAAACCCTAGTTTGAAACCCTAACACTAAATTGAAACCCCAGTTTGAAACCCTAACATTAATGTAAAACCCTAGTTTGTAACCCTAACCCTAATGTAAAACCTTAGTGTGAAACCCTAACCCTAATGTAAAACCCTAGTTTGAAACCCTAACCCTAATGTAAAACCCTTGTTTGAAACCCTAACCCTAATTTGAAACCCTAGTTTGAAATCCTAACCCTAATGTAAAACCCCTTGTTTGTAACCCTAACCCTAATTTGAAACCCTAGTTTGAAACCCTAACCCTAATGTTAAACCCTAGTTTGAAACCCTAACCCTAATGTAAAACCCTAGTTTGAAACCCTAACCCTAATTTGAAACCCTTGTTTGAAACCCTAACCCTAATTTGAAACCCCTGTTTGAAATCCTAACTCTAATGTGAAACCTTAGTTTGAAACCCTAACCCTCATAAAAAACCCTAGTTTGTAACCCTAACCCTAATGTAAAATCCTAGTTTGTAACCCTAACCCTAATGTTAAACCCTAGTTTGAAACCCTAACCCTAATGATAAACCCTAGTTTGAAACCCTAACCCTAAATTGAAACCCTAGTTTGAAACCCTAACCCTAATGTTAAACCCTAGTTTGAAACCCTAACGCTAATGTAAAACCCTAGTTTGAAACCCTAACCCTAATGTAAAACCATAGTTTGAAGCACTAACCCTAATGTAAAACACTAGTTTGAAACGCTAACCCTAATGTAAAACCCTAGTTTGAAGCATTAACCCTAATGTTAAACCCTAGTTTGAAAACCTAACACTAAATTGAAACCCCAGTTTGAAACCCTAACACTAATGTAAAACCCTAGTTTGTAACCCTAACCCTAATGTAAAACCTTAGTGTGAAACCCTAACCCTAATGTAAAACCCTAGTTTGAAACCCTAACCCTAATGTAAAACCCTAGTTTGAAACCCTAACCCTAATTTGAAACCCTAGTTTGAAACCCTAACCCTAATGTAAAACGCTTGTTTGAAACCCTAACCCTAATGTAAAACCCTATTTTGAAACCCTAACCCTAATGTTAAAGCCTAGTTTGTAACCCTAACCCTAATGTAAAACCCTAGTTTGAAACCCTAACCCTAATGTTAAACCCTAGTTTGAAACCCTAACCCTAATGTAAATCCCTTGTTTGAAACCCTAACCCTAATGTAAAACCCTAGTTTGAAACACTAAGCCTAATTTGAAACCCTAGTTTGAAACCCTAACCCTAATGTAAAACCCTAGTTTGAAACACTAAGCCTAATTTGAAACCCTAGTTTGAAACCCTAACCCTAATGTAAAACCCTAGTTTGTAACCCTAACCCAAATGTAAAACCCTAGTTTGAAACCCTAACCCTAATGTAAAACCCTAGTTTGAAACCCTAACCCTAATGTAAAACCCTAGTTTGAAGCATTAACCCTAATGTAAAACCCTAGTTTGAAACCCTAACCCAAATGTTAAACCCTAGTTTGAAACCCTAACCCTAAATTGAAACCCTAGTTTCAAACCCTAACCCTAATGAAAAACCCTAGTTTGAAACCCTAACCCTAATGTAAAACCCTAGTTTGTAACCCTAACCCTAATGTAAAACCCTAGTTTGAAACCCTAACCCTAATGTAAAACCCTAGTTTGAAGCACTAACCCTAATGTAAAACACTAGTTTGAAACGCTAACCCTAATGTAAAACCCTAGTTTGAAACCCCAAATCTAATTTGAAACCATAGTTTAAAACCCTAAACCTAATGTAAAACCCTAGTTTGAAACCCTAACCCTAATGATAAACCCTAGTTTGAAACACTAACCCTAAATTTAAACCCTAGTTTGAAACACTAACCCTAAGGTAAAACCCTAGTTTGAAACCCTAACCCTAATGTAAAACCCTAGTTTGTAACCCTAACCCTAATGTAAAACCATAGTTTGAAACCCTAACCCTAATGTAAAACCCTAGTTTGAAACCCTAACCCTAATGTAAAACCCTAGTTTGTAACCCTAACTCTAATGTAAAACCCTAGTTTGAAACCCTACCCCTAATGTAAAACCCTAGTTTGAAACCCTAACCCTAATGTAAAACCCTTGTTTGAAACCCGAACCCTAATGTAAAACCATAGTTTGAAACCCTAACCCTAATGTAAAACCCTAGTTTGAAACCCTAACCCTAATGTAAAACCCTAGTTTGTAACCCTAACTCTAATGTAAAACCCTAGTTTGAAACCCTAACCCTAATGTAAAACCCTAGTTTGAAACCCTAACCCTAATGTAAAACCCTAGTTTGTAACCCTAACCCTAATGTAAAATGACTGTTTTGAAACCCTAACCCTAATTTAAAACCCTTGTTTGAAACTCTAACCCTAATGTAAAACCCTTGTTTGAAACCCTAATCCTAATTTTAAATCCTAGTTTGTAACCCTAACCCTAATGTGAAACCCTAGTTTGAAGCATTAACCCTAATGTAAAACCCTAGTTTGAAACCCTAACCCAAATGTTAAACCCTAGTTTGAAACCCTAACCCTAAATTGAAACCCTAGTTTCAAACCCTAACCCTAATGTAAAACCCTAGTTTGAAACCCTAACCCTAATGTAAAACCCTAGTTTGTAACCCTAACCCTAATGTAAAACCCTAGTTTCAAACCCTAACGCTAATGTAAAACCCTAGTTTGAAACCCTAACCCTAATGTAAAACCCTAGTTTGAAGCACTCACCCTATTGTAAAACACTAGTTTGAAACGCTAACCCTAATGTAAAACCCTAGTTTGAAACCCCAAATCTAATTTGAAACCATAGTTTAAAACCCTAAACCTAATGTAAAACCCTAGTTTGAATCCCTAACCCTAATTTGAAACCCTAGTTTGAAACCCTAACCCTAATGATAAACCCTAGTTTGAAACACTAACCCTAAATTTAAACCCTAGTTTGAAACACTAACCCTAAGGTAAAACCCTAGTTTGAAACCCTAACCCTAATGTAAAACCCTAGTTTGTAACCCTAACCCTAATGTAAAACCATAGTTTGAAACCCTAACCCTAATGTAAAACCCTAGTTTGAAACACTAACCCTAATGTAAAACCCTAGTTTGTAACCCTAACTCTAATGTAAAACCCTAGTTTGAAACCCTAACCCTAATGTAAAACCCTAGTTTGAAACCCTAACCCTAATGTAAAACCCTTGTTTGAAACCCTAACCCTAATTTGAAACCCTAGTTTGAAACCCTAACCCTAATGTTAAACCCTAGTTTGAAACCCTAACCCTAATGTAAAACCCTAGTTTGAAACCCTAACCCTAATGTAAAACCCCTTGTTTGTAACCCTAACCCTAATGTAAAACCCTAGTTTGAAACCCTAACCCTAATTTGAAACCCTAGTTTGAAATCCTAACCCTAATGTAAAACCCCTTGTTTGTAACCCTAACCCTAATTTGAAACCCTAGTTTGAAACCCTAACCCTAATGTAAAACCCTAGTTTGAAACCCTAACCCTAATGTAAAACCCTAGTTTGAAACCCTAACCCTAATGTAAAACCCCTTGTTTGTAACCCTAACCCTAATTTGAAACCCTAGTTTGAAACCCTAACCCTAATGTTAAACCCTAGTTTGAAACCCTAACCCTAATGTAAAACCCTAGTTTGAAACCCTAACCCTAATTTGAAACCCTAGTTTGAAATCCTAACCCTAATGTAAAACCCCTTGTTTGTAACCCTAACCCTAATTTGAAACCCTAGTTTGAAACCCTTACCCTAATGTTAAACCCTAGTTTGAAACCCTAACCCTAATGTAAAACCCTAGTTTGAAACCCTAACCCTAATTTGAAACCCTTGTTTGAAACCCTAACCCTAATTTGAAACCCCTGTTTGAAATCCTAACTCTAATGTGAAACCTTAGTTTGAAACCCTAACCCTCATAAAAAACCCTAGTTTGTAACCCTAACCCTAATGTAAAATCCTAGTTTGTAACCCTAACCCTAATGTTAAACCCTAGTTTGAAACCCTAACCCTAATGATAAACCCTAGTTTGAAACCCTAACCCTAAATTGAAACCCTAGTTTGAAACCCTAACCCTAATGTTAAACCCTAGTTTGAAACCCTAACGCTAATGTAAAACCCTAGTTTGAAACCCTAACCCTAATGTAAAACCATAGTTTGAAGCACTAACCCTAATGTAAAACACTAGTTTGAAACGCTAACCCTAATGTAAAACCCTAGTTTGAAGCATTAACCCTAATGTTAAACCCTAGTTTGAAAACCTAACACTAAATTGAAACCCCAGTTTGAAACCCTAACACTAATGTAAAACCCTAGTTTGTAACCCTAACCCTAATGTAAAACCTTAGTGTGAAACCCTAACCCTAATGTAAAACCCTAGTTTGAAACCCTAACCCTAATGTAAAACCCTAGTTTGAAACCCTAACCCTAATTTGAAACCCTAGTTTGAAACCCTAACCCTAATGTAAAACGCTTGTTTGAAACCCTAACCCTAATGTAAAACCCTAGTTTGAAACCCTAACCCTAATGTTAAAGCCTAGTTTGTAACCCTAACCCTAATGTAAAACCCTAGTTTGAAACCCTAACCCTAATGGTAAACCCTAGTTTGAAACCCTAACCCTAATGTAAATCCCTTGTTTGAAACCCTAACCCTAATGTAAAACCCTAGTTTGAAACACTAAGCCTAATTTGAAACCCTAGTTTGAAACCCTAACCCTAATGTAAAACCCTAGTTTGAAACACTAAGCCTAATTTGAAACCCTAGTTTGAAACCCTAACCCTAATGTAAAACCCTAGTTTGTAACCCTAACCCAAATGTAAAACCCTAGTTTGAAACCCTAACCCTAATGTAAAACCCTAGTTTGAAACCCTAACCCTAATGTAAAACCCTAGTTTGAAGCATTAACCCTAATGTAAAACCCTAGTTTGAAACCCTAACCCAAATGTTAAACCCTAGTTTGAAACCCTAACCCTAAATTGAAACCCTAGTTTCAAACCCTAACCCTAATGAAAAACCCTAGTTTGAAACCCTAACCCTAATGTAAAACCCTAGTTTGTAACCCTAACCCTAATGTAAAACCCTAGTTTGAAACCCTAACCCTAATGTAAAACCCTAGTTTGAAGCACTAACCCTAATGTAAAACACTAGTTTGAAACGCTAACCCTAATGTAAAACCCTAGTTTGAAACCCCAAATCTAATTTGAAACCATAGTTTAAAACCCTAAACCTAATGTAAAACCCTAGTTTGAAACCCTAACCCTAATGATAAACCCTAGTTTGAAACACTTACCCTAAATTTAAACCCTAGTTTGAAACACTAACCCTAAGGTAAAACCCTAGTTTGAAACCCTAACCCTAATGTAAAACCCTAGTTTGTAACCCTAACCCTAATGTAAAACCATAGTTTGAAACCCTAACCCTAATGTAAAACCCTAGTTTGAAACCCTAACCCTAATGTAAAACCCTAGTTTGTAACCCTAACTCTAATGTAAAACCCTAGTTTGAAACCCTAACCCTAATGTAAAACCCTAGTTTGAAACCCTAACCCTAATGTAAAACCCTTGTTTGAAACCCTAACCCTAATGTAAAACCATAGTTTGAAACCCTAACCCTAATGTAAAACCCTAGTTTGAAACCCTAACCCTAATGTAAAACCCTAGTTTGTAACCCTAACTCTAATGTAAAACCCTAGTTTGAAACCCTAACCCTAATGTAAAACCCTAGTTTGAAACCCTAACCCTAATGTAAAACCCTAGTTTGTAACCCTAACCCTAATGTAAAATGACTGTTTTGAAACCCTAACCCTAATTTAAAACCCTTGTTTGAAACCCTAACGCTAATGTAAAACCCTAGTTTGAAACACTAACCCTAATGTAAAACCCTAGTTTGTAACCCTAACTCTAATGTAAAACCCTAGTTTGAAACCCTAACCCTAATGTAAAACCCTAGTTTGAAACCCTAACCCTAATGTAAAACCCTTGTTTGAAACCCTAACCCTAATTTGAAACCCTAGTTTGAAACCCTAACCCTAATGTTTAACCCTAGTTTGAAACCCTAACCCTAATGTAAAACCCTAGTTTGAAACCCTAACCCTAATGTAAAACCCCTTGTTTGTAACCCTAACCCTAATGTAAAACCCTAGTTTGAAACCCTAACCCTAATTTGAAACCCTAGTTTGAAATCCTAACCCTAATGTAAAACCCCTTGTTTGTAACCCTAACCCTAATTTGAAACCCTAGTTTGAAACCCTAACCCTAATGTAAAACCCTAGTTTGAAACCCTAACCCTAATGTAAAACCCTAGTTTGAAACCCTAACCCTAATGTAAAACCCCTTGTTTGTAACCCTAACCCTAATTTGAAACCCTAGTTTGAAACCCTAACCCTAATGTTAAACCCTAGTTTGAAACCCTAACCCTAATGTAAAACCCTAGTTTGAAACCCTAACCCTAATTTGAAACCCTAGTTTGAAATCCTAACCCTAATGTAAAACCCCTTGTTTGTAACCCTAACCCTAATTTGAAACCCTAGTTTGAAACCCTAACCCTAATGTTAAACCCTAGTTTGAAACCCTAACCCTAATGTAAAACCCTAGTTTGAAACCCTAACCCTAATTTGAAACCCTTGTTTGAAACCCTAACCCTAATTTGAAACCCCTGTTTGAAATCCTAACTCTAATGTGAAACCTTAGTTTGAAACCCTAACCCTCATAAAAAACCCTAGTTTGTAACCCTAACCCTAATGTAAAATCCAAGTTTGTAACCCTAACCCTAATGTTAAACCCTAGTTTGAAACCCTAACCCTAATGATAAACCCTAGTTTGAAACCCTAACCCTAAATTGAAACCCTAGTTTGAAACCCTAACCCTAATGTTAAACCCTAGTTTGAAACCCTAACGCTAATGTAAAACCCTAGTTTGAAACCCTAACCCTAATGTAAAACCATAGTTTGAAGCACTAACCCTAATGTAAAACACTAGTTTGAAACGCTAACCCTAATGTAAAACCCTAGTTTGAAGCATTTACCCTAATGTTAAACCCTAGTTTGAAAACCTAACACTAAATTGAAACCCCAGTTTGAAACCCTAACACTAATGTAAAACCCTAGTTTGTAACCCTAACCCTAATGTAAAACCTTAGTGTGAAACCCTAACCCTAATGTAAAACCCTAGTTTGAAACCCTAACCCTAATGTAAAACCCTAGTTTGAAACCCTAACCCTAATTTGAAACCCTAGTTTGAAACCCTAACCCTAATGTAAAACGCTTGTTTGAAACCCTAACCCTAATGTAAAACCCTAGTTTGAAACCCTAACCCTAATGTTAAAGCCTAGTTTGTAACCCTAACCCTAATGTAAAACCCTAGTTTGAAACCCTAACCCTAATGTTAAACCCTAGTTTGAAACCCTAACCCTAATGTAAATCCCTTGTTTGAAACCCTAACCCTAATGTAAAACCCTAGTTTGAAACACTAAGCCTAATTTGAAACCCTAGTTTGAAACCCTAACCCTAATGTAAAACCCTAGTTTGAAACACTAAGCCTAATTTGAAACCCTAGTTTGAAACCCTAACCCTAATGTAAAACCCTAGTTTGTAACCCTAACCCAAATGTAAAACCCTAGTTTGAAACCCTAACCCTAATGTAAAACCCTAGTTTGAAACCCTAACCCTAATGTAAAACCCTAGTTTGAAGCATTAACCCTAATGTAAAACCCTAGTTTGAAACCCTAACCCAAATGTTAAACCCTAGTTTGAAACCCTAACCCTAAATTGAAACCCTAGTTTCAAACCCTAACCCTAATGAAAAACCCTAGTTTGAAACCCTAACCCTAATGTAAAACCCTAGTTTGTAACCCTAACCCTAATGTAAAACCCTAGTTTGAAACCCTAACCCTAATGTAAAACCCTAGTTTGAAGCACTAACCCTAATGTAAAACACTAGTTTGAAACGCTAACCCTAATGTAAAACCCTAGTTTGAAACCCCAAATCTAATTTGAAACCATAGTTTAAAACCCTAAACCTAATGTAAAACCCTAGTTTGAAACCCTAACCCTAATGATAAACCCTAGTTTGAAACACTTACCCTAAATTTAAACCCTAGTTTGAAACACTAACCCTAAGGTTAAAACCCTAGTTTGAAACCCTAACCCTAATGTAAAACCCTAGTTTGTAACCCTAACCCTAATGTAAAACCATAGTTTGAAACCCTAACCCTAATGTAAAACCCTAGTTTGAAACCCTAACCCTAATGTAAAACCCTAGTTTGTAACCCTAACTCTAATGTAAAACCCTAGTTTGAAACCCTAACCCTAATGTAAAACCCTAGTTTGAAACCCTAACCCTAATGTAAAACCCTTGTTTGAAACCCTAACCCTAATGTAAAACCATAGTTTGAAACCCTAACCCTAATGTAAAACCCTAGTTTGAAACCCTAACCCTAATGTAAAACCCTAGTTTGTAACCCTAACTCTAATGTAAAACCCTAGTTTGAAACCCTAACCCTAATGTAAAACCCTAGTTTGAAACCCTAACCCTAATGTAAAACCCTAGTTTGTAACCCTAACCCTAATGTAAAATGACTGTTTTGAAACCCTAACCCTAATTTAAAACCCTTGTTTGAAACCCTAACTCTAATGTAAAACCCTAGTTTGAAACACTAACCCTAATGTAAAACCCTAGTTTGTAACCCTAACTCTAATGTAAAACCCTAGTTTGAAACCCTAACCCTAATGTAAAACCCTAGTTTGAAACCCTAACCCTAATGTAAAACCCTTGTTTGAAACCCTAACCCTAATTTGAAACCCTAGTTTGAAACCCTAACCCTAATGTTTAACCCTAGTTTGAAACCCTAACCCTAATGTAAAACCCTAGTTTGAAACCCTAACCCTAATGTAAAACCCCTTGTTTGTAACCCTAACCCTAATGTAAAACCCTAGTTTGAAACCCTAACCCTAATTTGAAACCCTAGTTTGAAATCCTAACCCTAATGTAAAACCCCTTGTTTGTAACCCTAACCCTAATTTGAAACCCTAGTTTGAAACCCTAACCCTAATGTAAAACCCTAGTTTGAAACCCTAACCCTAATGTAAAACCCTAGTTTGAAACCCTAACCCTAATGTAAAACCCCTTGTTTGTAACCCTAACCCTAATTTGAAACCCTAGTTTGAAACCCTAACCCTAATGTAAAACCCCTTGTTTGTAACCCTAACCCTAATTTGAAACCCTAGTTTGAAACCCTAACCCTAATGTTAAACCCTAGTTTGAAACCCTAACCCTAATGTAAAACCCTAGTTTGAAACCCTAACCCTAATTTGAAACCCTAGTTTGAAACCCTAACCCTAATGTTAAACCCTAGTTTGAAACCCTAACCCTAATGTAAAACCCTAGTTTGAAACCCTAACCCTAATTTGAAACCCTTGTTTGAAACCCTAACCCTAATTTGAAACCCCTGTTTGAAATCCTAACTCTAATGTGAAACCTTAGTTTGAAACCCTAACCCTCATAAAAAACCCTAGTTTGTAACCCTAACCCTAATGTAAAATCCAAGTTTGTAACCCAAACCCTAATGTTAAACCCTAGTTTGAAACCCTAACCCTAATGATAAACCCTAGTTTGAAACCCTAACCCTAAATTGAAACCCTAGTTTGAAACCCTAACCCTAATGTTAAACCCTAGTTTGAAACCCTAACGCTAATGTAAAACCCTAGTTTGAAACCCTAACCCTAATGTAAAACCATAGTTTGAAGCACTAACCCTAATGTAAAACACTAGTTTGAAACGCTAACCCTAATGTAAAACCCTAGTTTGAAGCATTTACCCTAATGTTAAACCCTAGTTTGAAAACCTAACACTAAATTGAAACCCCAGTTTGAAACCCTAACACTAATGTAAAACCCTAGTTTGTAACCCTAACCCTAATGTAAAACCTTAGTGTGAAACCCTAACCCTAATGTAAAACCCTAGTTTGAAACCCTAACCCTAATGTAAAACCCTAGTTTGAAACCCTAACCCTAATTTGAAACCCTAGTTTGAAACCCTAACCCTAATGTAAAACGCTTGTTTGAAACCCTAACCCTAATGTAAAACCCTAGTTTGAAACCCTAACCCTAATGTTAAAGCCTAGTTTGTAACCCTAACCCTAATGTAAAACCCTAGTTTGAAACCCTAACCCTAATGTTAAACCCTAGTTTGAAACCCTAACCCTAATGTAAATCCCTTGTTTGAAACCCTAACCCTAATGTAAAACCCTAGTTTGAAACACTAAGCCTAATTTGAAACCCTAGTTTGAAACCCTAACCCTAATGTAAAACCCTAGTTTGAAACACTAAGCCTAATTTGAAACCCTAGTTTGAAACCCTAACCCTAATGTAAAACCCTAGTTTGTAACCCTAACCCAAATGTAAAACCCTAGTTTGAAACCCTAACCCTAATGTAAAACCCTAGTTTGAAACCCTAACCCTAATGTAAAACCCTAGTTTGAAGCATTAACCCTAATGTAAAACCCTAGTTTGAAACCCTAACCCAAATGTTAAACCCTAGTTTGAAACCCTAACCCTAAATTGAAACCCTAGTTTCAAACCCTAACCCTAATGAAAAACCCTAGTTTGAAACCCTAACCCTAATGTAAAACCCTAGTTTGTAACCCTAACCCTAATGTAAAACCCTAGTTTGAAACCCTAACCCTAATGTAAAACCCTAGTTTGAAGCACTAACCCTAATGTAAAACACTAGTTTGAAACGCTAACCCTAATGTAAAACCCTAGTTTGAAACCCCAAATCTAATTTGAAACCATAGTTTAAAACCCTAAACCTAATGTAAAACCCTAGTTTGAAACCCTAACCCTAATGATAAACCCTAGTTTGAAACACTTACCCTAAATTTAAACCCTAGTTTGAAACACTAACCCTAAGGTTAAAACCCTAGTTTGAAACCCTAACCCTAATGTAAAACCCTAGTTTGTAACCCTAACCCTAATGTAAAACCATAGTTTGAAACCCTAACCCTAATGTAAAACCCTAGTTTGAAACCCTAACCCTAATGTAAAACCCTAGTTTGTAACCCTAACTCTAATGTAAAACCCTAGTTTGAAACCCTAACCCTAATGTAAAACCCTAGTTTGAAACCCTAACCCTAATGTAAAACCCTTGTTTGAAACCCTAACCCTAATGTAAAACCATAGTTTGAAACCCTAACCCTAATGTAAAACCCTAGTTTGAAACCCTAACCCTAATGTAAAACCCTAGTTTGTAACCCTAACTCTAATGTAAAACCCTAGTTTGAAACCCTAACCCTAATGTAAAACCCTAGTTTGAAACCCTAACCCTAATGTAAAACCCTAGTTTGTAACCCTAACCCTAATGTAAAATGACTGTTTTGAAACCCTAACCCTAATTTAAAACCCTTGTTTGAAACTCTAACCCTAATGTAAAACCCTTGTTTGAAACCCTAATCCTAATTTTAAATCCTAGTTTGTAACCCTAACCCTAATGTAAAACCCTAGTTTGAAGCATTAACCCTAATGTAAAACCCTAGTTTGAAACCCTAACCCAAATGTTAAACCCTAGTTTGAAACCCTAACCCTAAATTGAAACCCTAGTTTCAAACCCTAACCCTAATGTAAAACCCTAGTTTGAAACCCTAACCCTAATGTAAAACCCTAGTTTGTAACCCTAACCCTAATGTAAAACCCTAGTTTCAAACCCTAACGCTAATGTAAAACCCTAGTTTGAAACCCTAACCCTAATGTAAAACCCTAGTTTGAAGCACTCACCCTATTGTAAAACACTAGTTTGAAACGCTAACCCTAATGTAAAACCCTAGTTTGAAACCCCAAATCTAATTTGAAACCATAGTTTAAAACCCTAAACCTAATGTAAAACCCTAGTTTGAAACCCTAACCCTAATTTGAAACCCTAGTTTGAAACCCTAACCCTAATGATAAACCCTAGTTTGAAACACTAACCCTAAATTTAAACCCTAGTTTGAAACACTAACCCTAAGGTAAAACCCTAGTTTGAAACCCTAACCCTAATGTAAAACCCTAGTTTGTAACCCTAACCCTAATGTAAAACCATAGTTTGAAACCCTAACCCTAATGTAAAACCCTAGTTTGAAACACTAACCCTAATGTAAAACCCTAGTTTGTAACCCTAACTCTAATGTAAAACCCTAGTTTGAAACCCTAACCCTAATGTAAAACCCTAGTTTGAAACCCTAACCCTAATGTAAAACCCTTGTTTGAAACCCTAACCCTAATTTTAAACCCGAGTTTGAAACCCTAACCCTAATGTAAAACCCTAGTTTGTAACCCTAACCCTAATGTAAAACCCTTGTTTGAAACCCTAACCCTAATGTAAAACCCTAGTTTGAAACCCTAAGCCTAATTTGAAACCCTAGTTTGAAACCCTAACCCTAATGTAAAACCCTAGTTTGAAACCCTAACCCTAATGTAAAACCCTAGTTTGTAACCCTAACCCTAATGTAAAACCCTTGTTTGAAACCCTAACCCTAATGTAAAACCCTAGTTTGAAACCCTAAGCCTAATTTGAAACCCTAGTTTGAAACCCTAACCCTAATTTAAAACCCTTGTTTGAAACTCTAACCCTAATGTAAAACCCTAGTTTGAAACCCTAATCCTAATTTTAAACCCTAGTTTGTAACCCTAACCCTAATGTAAAACCCTAGTTTGAAACCCTAACCCTAATGTAAAACCCTAGTTTTAAACCCTAACCCTAATGTAAAACCCTAGTTTGTAACCCTAACTCTAATGTAAAACCCTAGTTTGAAACCCTAACCCTAATGTAAAACCCTAGTTTGAAACCCTAACCCTAATGTAAAACCCTTGTTTGAAACCCTAACCCTAATTTGAAACCCTAGTTTGAAACCCTAACCCTAATGTTAAACCCTAGTTTGAAACCCTAACCCTAATGTAAAACCCTAGTTTGAAACCCTAACCCTAATGTAAAACCCCTTGTTTGTAACCCTAACCCTAATGTAAAACCCTAGTTTGAAACCCTAACCCTAATTTGAAACCCTAGTTTGAAATCCTAACCCTAATGTAAAACCCCTTGTTTGTAACCCTAACCCTAATTTGAAACCCTAGTTTGAAACCCTAACCCTAATGTAAAACCCTAGTTTGAAACCCTAACCCTAATGTAAAACCCTAGTTTGAAACCCTAACCCTAATGTAAAACCCCTTGTTTGTAACCCTAACCCTAATTTGAAACCCTAGTTTGAAACCCTAACCCTAATGTTAAACCCTAGTTTGAAACCCTAACCCTAATGTAAAACCCTAGTTTGAAACCCTAACCCTAATTTGAAACCCTAGTTTGAAATCCTAACCCTAATGTAAAACCCCTTGTTTGTAACCCTAACCCTAATTTGAAACCCTAGTTTGAAACCCTAACCCTAATGTTAAACCCTAGTTTGAAACCCTAACCCTAATGTAAAACCCTAGTTTGAAACCCTAACCCTAATTTGAAACCCTTGTTTGAAACCCTAACCCTAATTTGAAACCCCTGTTTGAAATCCTAACTCTAATGTGAAACCTTAGTTTGAAACCCTAACCCTCATAAAAAACCCTAGTTTGTAACCCTAACCCTAATGTAAAATCCTAGTTTGCAACCCTAACCCTAATGTTAAACCCTAGTTTGAAACCCTAACCCTAATGATAAACCCTAGTTTGAAACCCTAACCCTAATGATAAACCCTAGTTTGAAACCCTAACCCTAAATTGAAACCCTAGTTTGAAACCCTAACCCTAATGTAAAACCCTAGTTTGAAACCCTAACCCTAATGTAAAACCCTACTTTGAAACCCTAACCCTAATGTAAAAGCATAGTTTGAAGCACTAACCCTAATGTAAAACACTAGTTTGAAACGCTAACCCTAATGTAAAACCCTAGTTTGAAGCATTAACCCTAATGTTAAACCCTAGTTTAAAACCCTAACACTAAATTGAAACCCCAGTTTGAAACCCTAACATTAATGTAAAACCCTAGTTTGTAACCCTAACCCTAATGTAAAATCCTAGTTTGCAACCCTAACCCTAATGTTAAACCCTAGTTTGAAACCCTAACCCTAATGATAAACCCTAGTTTGAAACCCTAACCCTAAATTGAAACCCTAGTTTGAAACCCTAACCCTAATGTAAAACCCTAGTTTGAAACCCTAACCCTAATGTAAAACCCTAGTTTGTAACCCTAACCCTAATGTAAAACCCTAGTTTGAAACCCTAACCCTAATGTAAAATCCTAGTTTGAAGCACTAACCCTAATGTAAAACACTAGTTTGAAACACTAACCCTAATGTAAAACCCTAGTTTGAAGCATTAACCCTAATGTAAAACCCTAGTTTGAAACCCTAACCCAAATGTTAAACCCTAGTTTGAAACCCTTACCCTAAATTGAAACCCTAGTTTCAAACCCTAACCCTAATGTAAAACCCTAGTTTGAAACCCTAACCCTAATGTAAAACCCTAGTTTGTAACCCTAACCCTAATGTAAAACCCTAGTTTGAAACCCTAACGCTAATGTAAAACCCTAGTTTGAAACCCTAACCCTAATGTAAAACCCTAGTTTGAAGCACTAACCCTAATGTAAAACACTAGTTTGAAACGCTAACCCTAATGTAAAACCCTAGTTTGAAACCCCAAATCTAATTTGAAACCAAAGTTTAAAACCCTAAACCTAATGTAAAACCCTAGTTTGAAACCCTAACCCTAATTTGAAACCCTAGTTTGAAACCCTAACCCTAATGTAAAACCCTAGTTTGTAACCCTAACCCTAATTTGAAACCCTAGTTTGAAACCCTAACCCTAATGTTAAACCCTAGTTTGAAACCCAAACCTTAATGTAAAACCCTAGTTTGAAACCCTAACCCTAATTTGAAACCCTAGTTTGAAAACCTAACCCTAATGTAAAACCCTAGTTTGAAACACTAACCCTAATGTAAAACCCTAGTTTGAAGCATTAACCCTAATGTTAAACCCTAGTTTGAAACCCTAACACTAAATTTAAACCCCAGTTTGAAACCCTAACCCTAATGTAAAACCCTAGTTTGAAACCCTAACCCTAATGTAAAACCCTAGTTTGTAACCCTAACCCTAATGTAAAACCTTAGTGTGAAACCCTAACCCTAATATAAAACCCTAGTTTGAAACCCTAACCCTAATGTAAAACCCTAGTTTGAAACCCTAACCCTAATGATAAACCCTAGTTTGAAACCCTAACCCTAAATTGAAACCCTAGTTTGAAACCCTAACCCTAATGTAAAACCCTAGTTTGAAACCCTAACCCTAATGTAAAACCCTAGTTTGTAACCCTAACCCTAATGTAAAACCCTAGTTTGAAACCCTAACCCTAATGTAAAACCCTAGTTTGAAGCACTAACCCTAATGTAAAACACTAGTTTGAAACACTAACCCTAATGTAAAACCCTAGTTTGAAGCATTAACCCTAATGTAAAACCCTAGTTTGAAACCCTAACCCAAATGTTAAACCCTAGTTTGAAACCCTTACCCTAAATTGAAACCCTAGTTTCAAACCCTAACCCTAATGTAAAACCCTAGTTTGAAACCCTAACCCTAATGTAAAACCTTAGTTTGTAACCCTAACCCTAATGTAAAACCCTAGTTTGAAACCCTAACGCTAATGTAAAACCCTAGTTTGAAACCCTAACCCTAATGTAAAACCCTAGTTTGAAGCACTAACCCTAATGTAAAACACTAGTTTGAAACGCTAACCCTAATGTAAAACCCTAGTTTGAAACCCCAAATCTAATTTGAAACCAAAGTTTAAAACCCTAAACCTAATGTAAAACCCTAGTTTGAAACCCTAACCCTAATTTGAAACCCTAGTTTGAAACCCTAACCCTAATGTAAAACCCTAGTTTGTAACCCTAACCCTAATTTGAAACCCTAGTTTGAAACCCTAACCCTAATGTTAAACCCTAATTTGAAACCCAAACCTTAATGTAAAACCCTAGTTTGAAACCCTAACCCTAATTTGAAACCCTAGTTTGAAAACCTAACCCTAATGTAAAACCCTAGTTTGAAACACTAACCCTAATGTAAAACCCTAGTTTGAAGCATTAACCCTAATGTTAAACCCTAGTTTGAAACCCTAACACTAAATTTAAACCCCAGTTTGAAACCCTAACCCTAATGTAAAACCCTAGTTTGAAACCCTAACCCTAATGTAAAACCCTAGTTTGTAACCCTAACTCTAATGTAAAACCTTAGTGTGAAGCCCTAACCCTAATATAAAACCCTAGTTTGAAACCCTAACCCTAATGTAAAACCCTAGTTTGAAACCCTAACCCTAATGTAAAACCCTAGTTTGAAACCCTAACCCTAATTTGAAACCCTAGTTTGAAACCCTAACCCTAATGTAAAACGCTTGTTTGAAACCCTAACCCTAATGTAAAACCCTAGTTTGAAACCCTAACCCTAATGTTAAAGCCTAGTTTGTAACCCTAACCCTAATGTAAAACCCTAGTTTGAAACCCTAACCCTAATGTTAAACCCTAGTTTGAAACCCTAACCCTAATGTAAATCCCTTGTTTGAAACCCTAACCCTAATGTAAAACCCTAGTTTGAAACACTAAGCCTAATTTGAAACCCTAGTTTGAAACCCTAACCCTAATGTAAAACCCTAGTTTGAAACACTAAGCCTAATTTGAAACCCTAGTTTGAAACCCTAACCCTAATGTAAAACCCTAGTTTGTAACCCTAACCCAAATGTAAAACCCTAGTTTGAAACCCTAACCCTAATGTAAAACCCTAGTTTGAAACCCTAACCCTAATGTAAAACCCTAGTTTGAAGCATTAACCCTAATGTAAAACCCTAGTTTGAAACCCTAACCCAAATGTTAAACCCTAGTTTGAAACCCTAACCCTAAATTGAAACCCTAGTTTCAAACCCTAACCCTAATGAAAAACCCTAGTTTGAAACCCTAACCCTAATGTAAAACCCTAGTTTGTAACCCTAACCCTAATGTAAAACCCTAGTTTGAAACCCTAACCCTAATGTAAAACCCTAGTTTGAAGCACTAACCCTAATGTAAAACACTAGTTTGAAACGCTAACCCTAATGTAAAACCCTAGTTTGAAACCCCAAATCTAATTTGAAACCATAGTTTAAAACCCTAAACCTAATGTAAAACCCTAGTTTGAAACCCTAACCCTAATGATAAACCCTAGTTTGAAACACTAACCCTAAATTTAAACCCTAGTTTGAAACACTAACCCTAAGGTAAAACCCTAGTTTGAAACCCTAACCCTAATGTAAAACCCTAGTTTGTAACCCTAACCCTAATGTAAAACCATAGTTTGAAACCCTAACCCTAATGTAAAACCCTAGTTTGAAACCCTAACCCTAATGTAAAACCCTAGTTTGTAACCCTAACTCTAATGTAAAACCCTAGTTTGAAACCCTAACCCTAATGTAAAACCCTAGTTTGAAACCCTAACCCTAATGTAAAACCCTTGTTTGAAACCCTAACCCTAATGTAAAACCATAGTTTGAAACCCTAACCCTAATGTAAAACCCTAGTTTGAAACCCTAACCCTAATGTAAAACCCTAGTTTGTAACCCTAACTCTAATGTAAAACCCTAGTTTGAAACCCTAACCCTAATGTAAAACCCTAGTTTGAAACCCTAACCCTAATGTAAAACCCTAGTTTGTAACCCTAACCCTAATGTAAAATGACTGTTTTGAATCCCTAACCCTAATTTAAAACCCTTGTTTGAAACTCTAACCCTAATGTAAAACCCTTGTTTGAAACCCTAATTTTAAATCCTAGTTTGTAACCCTAACCCTAATGTAAAACCCTAGTTTGAAACCCTAACCCTAATGTTAAACCCTAGTTTGAAACCCTAACCCTAATGTAAAACCCTTGTTTGAAACCCTAACCCTAATGTAAAACCCTAGTTTGAAACCCTAAGCCTAATTTGAAACCCTAGTTTGAAACCCTAACCCTAATGTAAAACCCTAGTTTGTAACCCTAACCCAAATGTAAAACCCTAGTTTGAAACCCTAACCCTAATGTAAAACCCTAGTTTGAAACCCTAACCCTAATGTAAAACCATAGTTTGAAGCATTAACCCTAATGTAAAACCATAGTTTGAAGCACTAACCCTAATGTAAAACACTAGTTTGAAACGCTAACCCTAATGTAAAACCCTAGTTTGAAACCCCAAATCTAATTTGAAACCATAGTTTAAAACCCTAACCCTAATTTGAAACCCTAGTTTGAAGCATTAACCCTAATGTAAAAAACTAGTTTGAAACGCTAATCCTAATGTTAAACCCTAATTTGAAACCCTAACCCTAATGTAAAACCCTAGTTTGAAACACTAACCCTAAATTTAAACCCTAGTTTGAAACCCTAACCCTAAGGTAAAACCCTAGTTTGAAACCCTAACCCTAATGTAAAACCCTAGTTTGTAACCCTAACCCTAATGTAAAACCATAGTTTGAAACCCTAACCCTAATGTAAAACCCTAGTTTGAAACCCTAACCCTAATGTAAAACCCTAGTTTGTAACCCTAACTCTAATGTAAAACCCTAGTTTGAAACCCTAACCCTAATGTAAAACCCTAGTTTGAAACCCTCACCCTAATGTAAAACCCTTGTTTCAAACCCTAACCCGAATTTTAAACCCGAGTTTGAAACCCTAACCCTAATGTAAAACCCCTTGTTTGTAACCCTAACCCTAATTTGAAACCCTAGTTTGAAACCCTAAACCTAATGTTAAACCCTAGTTTGAAACCCTAACCCTAATGTAAAACCCTAGTTTGAAACCCTAACCCTAATTTGAAACCCTAGTTTGAAATCCTAACCCTAATGTAAAACCCCGTGTTTGTAACCCTAACCCTAATTTGAAACCCTAGTTTGAAACCCTAACCCTAATGTTAAACCCTAGTTTGAAACCCTAACCCTAATGTAAAACCCTAGTTTGAAACCCTAACCCTAATTTGAAACCCTTGTTTGAAACCCTAACCCTAATTTGAAACCCCTGTTTGAAATCCTAACTCTAATGTGAAACCTTAGTTTGAAACCCTAACCCTCATAAAAAACCCTAGTTTGTAACCCTAACCCTAATGTAAAATCCTAGTTTGTAACCCTAACCCTAATGTTAAACCCTAGTTTGAAACACTAACCCTAATGATAAACCCTAGTTTGAAACCCTAACCCTAATGATAAACCCTAGTTTGAAACCCTAACCCTAAATTGAAACCCTAGTTTGAAACCCTAACCCTAATGTAAAACCCTAGTTTGAAACCCTAACCCTAATGTAAAACCCTAGTTTGAAACCCTAACCCTAATGTAAAACCATAGTTTGAAGCACTAACCCTAATGTAAAACACTAGTTTGAAACGCTAACCCTAATGTAAAACCCTAGTTTGAAGCATTAACCCTAATGTTAAACCCTAGTTTGAAACCCTAACACTAAATTGAAACCCCAGTTTGAAACCCTAACATTAATGTAAAACCCTAGTTTGTAACCCTAACCCTAATGTAAAACCTTAGTGTGAAACCCTAACCCTAATGTAAAACCCTAGTTTGAAACCCTAACCCTAATGTAAAACCCTTGTTTGAAACCCTAACCCTAATTTGAAACCCTAGTTTGAAACCCTAACCCTAATGTAAAACCCTAGTTTGAAACCCTAACTCTAATGTTAAAGCATAGTTTGTAACCCTAACCCTAATGTAAAACCCTAGTTTGAAACCCTAACCCTAATGTTAAACCCTAGTTTGAAACCCTAACCCTAATGTAAATCCCTTGTTTGAAACCCTAACCCTAATGTAAAACCCTAGTTTGAAACACTAAGCCTAATTTGAAACCCTAGTTTGAAACCCTAACCCTAATGTAAAACCCTAGTTTGTAACCCTAACCCAAATGTAAAACCCTAGTTTGAAACCCTAACCCTAATGATAAACCCTAGTTTGAAACTGTAACCCTAATTTTGAAACCCTAGTTTGAAACCCTAACCCTAATTTGAAACCCCTGTTTGAAATCCTAACTCTAATGTGAAACCTTAGTTTGAAACCCTAACCCTCATAAAAAACCCTAGTTTGTAACCCTAACCCAAATGTAAAACCCTAGTTTGAAACACTAACCCTAATGTAAAACCCTAGTTTGAAGCATTAACCATAAAGTAAAACACTAGTTTGAAACCCTAACCCTAATGTTAAACCCTAGTTTGAAACCCTAACCCTAATGTAAAACCCTAGTTTGAAACCCTAACCCTAATTTGAAACCCTTGTTTGAAACCCTAACCCTAATTTGAAACCCCTGTTTGAAATCCTAACTCTAATGTGAAACCTTAGTTTGAAACCCTAACCCTCATAAAAAACCCTAGTTTGTAACCCTAACCCTAATGTAAAATCCTAGTTTGAAACCCTAACCCTAATGATAAACCCTAGTTTGAAACCCTAACCCTAATGATAAACCCTAGTTTGAAACCCTAACCCTAAATTGAAACCCTAGTTTGAAACCCTAACCCTAATGTAAAACCCTAGTTTGAAACCCTAACCCTAATGTAAAACCCTACTTTGAAACCCTAACCCTAATGTAAAACCATAGTTTGAAGCACTAACCCTAATGTAAAACACTAGTTTGAAACGCTAACCCTAATGTAAAACCCTAGTTTGAAGCATTAACCCTAATGTTAAACCCTAGTTTGAAACCCTAACACTAAATTGAAACCCCAGTTTGAAACCCTAACATTAATGTAAAACCCTAGTTTGTAACCCTAACCCTAATGTAAAACCTTAGTGTGAAACCCTAACCCTAATGTAAAACCCTAGTTTGAAACCCTAACCCTAATGTAAAACCCTAGTTTGAAACCCTAACCCTAATTTGAAACCCTAGTTTGAAAACCTAACCCTAATGTAAAACCCTTGTTTGAAACCCTAACCCTAATGTAAAACCCTAGTTTGAAACCCTAACCCTAATGTTAAAGCATAGTTTGTAACCCTAACCCTAATGTAAAACCCTAGTTTGAAACCCTAACCCTAATGTTAAACCCTAGTTTGAAACCCTAACCCTAATGTAAATCCCTTGTTTGAAACCCTAACCCTAATGTAAAACCCTAGTTTGAAACGCTAAGCCTAATTTGAAACCCTAGTTTGAAACCCTAACCCTAATGTAAAACCCTAGTTTGTAACCCTAACCCAAATGTAAAACCCTAGTTTGAAACCCTAACCCTAATGATAAACCCTAGTTTGAAACCGTAACCCTAATTTTGAAACCCTAGTTTGAAACCCTAACCCTAATTTGAAACCCCTGTTTGAAATCCTAACCCTAATGTAAAACCCTTGTTTGAAACCCTAACCCTAATGTAAAACCCTAGTTTGTAACCCTAACCCTAATGTAAAACCCTAGTTTGAAACCCTAACGCTAATGTAAAACCCTAGTTTGAAACCCTAACCCTAATGTAAAACCCTAGTTTGAAGCACTAACCCTAATGTAAAACACTAGTTTGAAACGCTAACCCTAATGTAAAACCCTAGTTTGAAACCCCAAATCTAATTTGAAACCATAGTTTAAAACCCTAAACCTAATGTAAAACCCTAGTTTGAAGCATTAACCCTAATGTAAAACACTAGTTTGAAACGCTAACCCTAATGTTAAACCCTAATTTGAAACCCTAACCCTAATGTAAAACCCTAGTTTGAAACCCTAACCCTAATGATAAACCCTAGTTTGAAACCCTAACCCTAATGTAAAACCCTAGTTTGAAACCCTAACCCTAATGTAAAACCCTAGTTTGTAACCCTAACTCTAATGTAAAACCCTAGTTTGAAGCAATAACACTAAATTGAAACCCCAGTTTGAAACCCTAACACTAATGTAAAACCCTAGTTTGTAACCCTAACCCTAATGTAAAACCTTAGTGTGAAACCCTAACCCTAATGTAAAACCCTAGTTTGAAACCCTAACCCTAATGTAAAACCCTAGTTTGAAACCCTAACCCTAATTTGAAACCCTAGTTTGAAACCCTAACCCTAATGTAAAACCCTTGTTTGAAACCCTAACCCTAATGTAAAACCCTAGTTTGAAACCCTAACCCTAATGTTAAAGCCTAGTTTGTAACCCTAACCCTAATGTAAAACCCTAGTTTGAAACCCTTACCCTAATGTTAAACCCTAGTTTGAAACCCTAACCCTAATGTAAATCCCTTGTTTGAAACCCTAACCCTAATGTAAAACCCTAGTTTGAAACACTAAGCCTAATTTGAAACCCTGGTTTGAAACCCTAACCCTAATGTAAAACCCTAGTTTGTAACCCTAACCCAAATGTAAAACCCTAGTTTGAAACCCTAACCCTAATATAAAACCCTAGTTTGAAACCCTAACCCTAATGTAAAACCCTAGTTTGAAGCATTAACCCTAATGTAAAACCCTAGTTTGAAACCCTAACCCAAATGTTAAACCCTAGTTTGAAACCCTAACCCTAAATTGAAACCCTAGTTTCAAACCCTAACCCTAATGTAAAACCCTAGTTTGAAAACCTAACCCTAATGTAAAACCCTAGTTTGTAACCCTAACCCTAATGTAAAACCCTAGTTTCAAACCCTAACGCTAATGTAAAACCCTAGTTTGAAACCCTAACCCTAATGTAAAACCCTAGTTTGAAGCACTAACCCTAATGTAAAACACTAGTTTGAAACGCTAACCCTAATGTAAAACCCTAGTTTGAAACCCCAAATCTAATTTGAAACCATAGTTTAAAACCCTAAACCTAATGTAAAACCCTAGTTTGAAACCCTAACCCTAATTTGAAACCCTAGTTTGAAACCCTAACCCTAATGATAAACCCTAGTTTGAAACACTAACCCTAAATTTAAACCCTAGTTTGAAACACTAACCCTAAGGTAAAACCCTAGTTTGAAACCCTAACCCTAATGTAAAACCCTAGTTTGTAACCCTAACCCTAATGTAAAACCATAGTTTGAAACCCTAACCCTAATGTAAAACCCTAGTTTGAAACCCTAACCCTAATGTAAAACCCTAGTTTGTAACCCTAACTCTAATGTAAAACCCTAGTTTGAAACCCTAACCCTAATGTAAAACCCTAGTTTGAAACCCTAACCCTAATGTAAAACCCTTGTTTGAAACCCTAACCCTAATTTTAAACCCTTGTTTGAAACCCTAACCCTAATGTAAAACCCTAGTTTGTAACCCTAACCCTAATGTAAAACCCTTGTTTGAAACCCTAACCCTAATGTAAAACCCTAGTTTGAAACCCTAAGCCTAATTTGAAACCCTAGTTTGAAACCCTAACCCTAATGTAAAACCCTAGTTTGAAACCCTAACCCTAATGTAAAACCCTAGTTTGTAACCCTAACCCTAATGTAAAATGACTGTTTTGAAACCCTAACCCTAATTTAAAACCCTTGTTTGAAACTCTAACCCTAATGTAAAACCCTAGTTTGAAACCCTAATCCTAATTTTAAACCCTAGTTTGTAACCCTAACCCTAATGTAAAACCCTAGTTTGAAACCCTAACCCTAATGTAAAACCCTAGTTTGAAACCCTAACCCTAATGTAAAACCCTAGTTTAGAACCCTAACTCTAATGTAAAACCATAGTTTGAAACCCTAACCCTAATGTAAAACCCTAGTTTGAAACCCTAACCCTAATGATAAACCCTAGTTTGAAACCCTAACCCTAAATTGAAACCCTAGTTTGAAACCCTAACCCTAATGTAAAACCCTAGTTTGAAACCCTAACCCTAATGTAAAACCCTAGTTTGTAACCCTAACCCTAATGTAAAACCCTAGTTTGAAACCCTAACCCTAATGTAAAACCCTAGTTTGAAGCACTAACCCTAATGTAAAACACTAGTTTGAAACACTAACCCTAATGTAAAACCCTAGTTTGAAGCATTAACCCTAATGTAAAACCCTAGTTTGAAACCCTAACCCAAATGTTAAACCCTAGTTTGAAACCCTTACCCTAAATTGAAACCCTAGTTTCAAACCCTAACCCTAATGTAAAACCCTAGTTTGAAACCCTAACCCTAATGTAAAACCCTAGTTTGTAACCCTAACCCTAATGTAAAACCCTAGTTTGAAACCCTAACGCTAATGTAAAACCCTAGTTTGAAACCCTAACCCTAATGTAAAACCCTAGTTTGAAGCACTAACCCTAATGTAAAACACTAGTTTGAAACGCTAACCCTAATGTAAAACCCTAGTTTGAAACCCCAAATCTAATTTGAAACCAAAGTTTAAAACCCTAAACCTAATGTAAAACCCTAGTTTGAAACCCTAACCCTAATTTGAAACCCTAGTTTGAAACCCTAACCCTAATGTAAAACCCTAGTTTGTAACCCTAACCCTAATTTGAAACCCTAGTTTGAAACCCTAACCCTAATGTTAAACCCTAGTTTGAAACCCAAACCTTAATGTAAAACCCTAGTTTGAAACCCTAACCCTAATTTGAAACCCTAGTTTGAAAACCTAACCCTAATGTAAAACCCTAGTTTGAAACACTAACCCTAATGTAAAACCCTAGTTTGAAGCATTAACCCTAATGTTAAACCCTAGTTTGAAACCCTAACACTAAATTGAAACCCCAGTTTGAAACCCTAACCCTAATGTAAAACCCTAGTTTGAAACCCTAACCCTAATGTAAAACCCGAGTTTGTTACCCTAACCCTAATGTAAAACCTTAGTGTGAAACCCTAACCCTAATATAAAACCCTAGTTTGAAACCCTAACCCTAATGTAAAACCCTAGTTTGAAACCCTAACCCTAATGTAAAACCTTAGTGTGAAACCCTAACCCTAATGTAAAACCCTAGTTTGAAACCCTAACCCTAATGTAAAACCCTAGTTTGAAACCCTAACCCTAATTTGAAACCCTAGTTTGAAACCCTAACCCTAATGTAAAACCCTTGTTTGAAACCCTAACCCTAATGTAAAACCCTAGTTTGAAACCCTAACCCTAATGTTAAAGCCTAGTTTGTAACCATAACCCTAATGTAAAACCCTAGTTTGAAACCCTAACCCTAATGTTAAACCCTAGTTTGAAACCCTAACCCTAATGTAAATCCCTTGTTTGAAACCCTAACCCTAATGTAAAACCCTAGTTTGAAACACTAAGCCTAATTTGAAACCCTAGTTTGAAACCCTAACCCTAATGTAAAACCCTAGTTTGTAACCCTAACCCAAATGTAAAACCCTAGTTTGAAACCCTAACCCTAATATAAAACCCTAGTTTGAAACCCTAACCCTAATGTAAAACCCTAGTTTGAAGCATTAACCCTAATGTAAAACCCTAGTTTGAAACCCTAACCCAAATGTTAAACCCTAGTTTGAAACCCTAACCCTAAATTGAAACCCAAGTTTCAAACCCTAACCCTAATGTAAAACCCTAGTTTGAAACCCTAACCCTAATGTAAAACCCTAGTTTGTAACCCTAACCCTAATGTAAAACCCTAGTTTCAAACCCTAACGCTAATGTAAAACCCTAGTTTGAAACCCTAACCCTAATGTAAAACCCTAGTTTGAAGCACTAACCCTAATGTAAAACACTAGTTTGAAACGCTAACCCTAATGTAAAACCCTAGTTTGAAACCCCAAATCTAATTTGAAACCATAGTTTAAAACCCTAAACCTAATGTAAAACCCTAGTTTGAAACCCTAACCCTAATTTGAAACCCTAGTTTGAAACCCTAACCCTAATGATAAACCCTAGTTTGAAACACTAACCCTAAATTTAAACCCTAGTTTGAAACACTAACCCTAAGGTAAAACCCTAGTTTGAAACCCTAACCCTAATGTAAAACCCTAGTTTGTAACCCTAACCCTAATGTAAAACCATAGTTTGAAACCCTAACCCTAATGTAAAACCCTAGTTTGAAACCCTAACCCTAATGTAAAACCCTAGTTTGTAACCCTAACTCTAATGTAAAACCCTAGTTTGAAACCCTAACCCTAATGTAAAACCCTAGTTTGAAACCCTAACCCTAATGTAAAAACCTTGTTTGAAACCCTAACCCTAATTTTAAACCCGAGTTTGAAACCCTAACCCTAATGTAAAACCCTAGTTTGTAACCCTAACCCTAATGTAAAACCCTTGTTTGAAACCCTAACCCTAATGTAAAACCCTAGTTTGAAACCCTAAGCCTAATTTGAAACCCTAGTTTGAAACCCTAACCCTAATGTAAAACCCTAGTTTGAAACCCTAACCCTAATGTAAAACCCTAGTTTGTAACCCTAACCCTAATGTAAAATGACTGTTTTGAAACCCTAACCCTAATTTAAAACCCTTGTTTGAAACTCTAACCCTAATGTAAAACCCTAGTTTGAAACCCTAATCCTAATTTTAAACCCTAGTTTGTAACCCTAACCCTAATGTAAAACCCTAGTTTGAAACCCTAACCCTAATGTAAAACCCTAGTTTGAAACCCTAACCCTAATGTAAAACCCTAGTTTGTAACCCTAACTCTAATGTAAAACCATAGTTTGAAACCCTAACCCTAATGTAAAACCCTAGTTTGAAACCCTAACCCTAATGATAAACCCTAGTTTGAAACCCTAACCCTAAATTGAAACCCTAGTTTGAAACCCTAACCCTAATGTAAAACCCTAGTTTGTAACCCTAACCCTAATGTAAAACCCTAGTTTGAAACCCTAACCCTAATGTAAAACCCTAGTTTGAAGCACTAACCCTAATGTAAAACACTAGTTTGAAACACTAACCCTAATGTAAAACCCTAGTTTGAAGCATTAACCCTAATGTAAAACCCTAGTTTGAAACCCTAACCCAAATGTTAAACCCTAGTTTGAAACCCTTACCCTAAATTGAAACCCTAGTTTCAAACCCTAACCCTAATGTAAAACCCTAGTTTGAAACCCTAACCCTAATGTAAAACCCTAGTTTGTAACCCTAACCCTAATGTAAAACCCTAGTTTGAAACCCTAACGCTAATGTAAAACCCTAGTTTGAAACCCTAACCCTAATGTAAAACCCTAGTTTGAAGCACTAACCCTAATGTAAAACACTAGTTTGAAACGCTAACCCTAATGTAAAACCCTAGTTTGAAACCCCAAATCTAATTTGAAACCAAAGTTTAAAACCCTAAACCTAATGTAAAACCCTAGTTTGAAACCCTAACCCTAATTTGAAACCCTAGTTTGAAACCCTAACCCTAATGTAAAACCCTAGTTTGTAACCCTAACCCTAATTTGAAACCCTAGTTTGAAACCCTAACCCTAATGTTAAACCCTAGTTTGAAACCCAAACCTTAATGTAAAACCCTAGTTTGAAACCCTAACCCTAATTTGAAACCCTAGTTTGAAAACCTAACCCTAATGTAAAACCCTAGTTTGAAACACTAACCCTAATGTAAAACCCTAGTTTGAAGCATTAACCCTAATGTTAAACCCTAGTTTGAAACCCTAACACTAAATTGAAACCCCAGTTTGAAACCCTAACCCTAATGTAAAACCCTAGTTTGAAACCCTAACCCTAATGTAAAACCCGAGTTTGTTACCCTAACCCTAATGTAAAACCTTAGTGTGAAACCCTAACCCTAATATAAAACCCTAGTTTGAAACCCTAACCCTAATGTAAAACCCTAGTTTGAAACCCTAACCCTAATGTAAAACCTTAGTGTGAAACCCTAACCCTAATGTAAAACCCTAGTTTGAAACCCTAACCCTAATGTAAAACCCTAGTTTGAAACCCTAACCCTAATTTGAAACCCTAGTTTGAAACCCTAACCCTAATGTAAAACCCTTGTTTGAAACCCTAACCCTAATGTAAAACCCTAGTTTGAAACCCTAACCCTAATGTTAAAGCCTAGTTTGTAACCATAACCCTAATGTAAAACCCTAGTTTGAAACCCTAACCCTAATGTTAAACCCTAGTTTGAAACCCTAACCCTAATGTAAATCCCTTGTTTGAAACCCTAACCCTAATGTAAAACCCTAGTTTGAAACACTAAGCCTAATTTGAAACCCTAGTTTGAAACCCTAACCCTAATGTAAAACCCTAGTTTGTAACCCTAACCCAAATGTAAAACCCTAGTTTGAAACCCTAACCCTAATATAAAACCCTAGTTTGAAACCCTAACCCTAATGTAAAACCCTAGTTTGAAGCATTAACCCTAATGTAAAACCCTAGTTTGAAACCCTAACCCAAATGTTAAACCCTAGTTTGAAACCCTAACCCTAAATTGAAACCCAAGTTTCAAACCCTAACCCTAATGTAAAACCCTAGTTTGAAACCCTAACCCTAATGTAAAACCCTAGTTTGTAACCCTAACCCTAATGTAAAACCCTAGTTTCAAACCCTAACGCTAATGTAAAACCCTAGTTTGAAACCCTAACCCTAATGTAAAACCCTAGTTTGAAACCCCAAATCTAATTTGAAACCATAGTTTAAAACCCTAAACCTAATGTAAAACCCTAGTTTGAAACCCTAACCCTAATTTGAAACCCTAGTTTGAAACCCTAACCCTAATGATAAACCCTAGTTTGAAACACTAACCCTAAATTTAAACCCTAGTTTGAAACACTAACCCTAAGGTAAAACCCTAGTTTGAAACCCTAACCCTAATGTAAAACCCTAGTTTGTAACCCTAACCCTAATGTAAAACCATAGTTTGAAACCCTAACCCTAATGTAAAACCCTAGTTTGAAACCCTAACCCTAATGTAAAACCCTAGTTTGTAACCCTAACTCTAATGTAAAACCCTAGTTTGAAACCCTAACCCTAATGTAAAACCCTAGTTTGAAACCCTAACCCTAATGTAAAAACCTTGTTTGAAACCCTAACCCTAATTTTAAACCCGAGTTTGAAACCCTAACCCTAATGTAAAACCCTAGTTTGTAACCCTAACCCTAATGTAAAACCCTTGTTTGAAACCCTAACCCTAATGTAAAACCCTAGTTTGAAACCCTAAGCCTAATTTGAAACCCTAGTTTGAAACCCTAACCCTAATGTAAAACCCTAGTTTGAAACCCTAACCCTAATGTAAAACCCTAGTTTGTAACCCTAACCCTAATGTAAAATGACTGTTTTGAAACCCTAACCCTAATTTAAAACCCTTGTTTGAAACTCTAACCCTAATGTAAAACCCTAGTTTGAAACCCTAATCCTAATTTTAAACCCTAGTTTGTAACCCTAACCCTAATGTAAAACCCTAGTTTGAAACCCTAACCCTAATGTAAAACCCTAGTTTGAAACCCTAACCCTAATGTAAAACCCTAGTTTGTAACCCTAACTCTAATGTAAAACCATAGTTTGAAACCCTAACCCTAATGTAAAACCCTAGTTTGAAACCCTAACCCTAATGATAAACCCTAGTTTGAAACCCTAACCCTAAATTGAAACCCTAGTTTGAAACCCTAACCCTAATGTAAAACCCTAGTTTGTAACCCTAACCCTAATGTAAAACCCTAGTTTGAAACCCTAACCCTAATGTAAAACCCTAGTTTGAAGCACTAACCCTAATGTAAAACACTAGTTTGAAACACTAACCCTAATGTAAAACCCTAGTTTGAAGCATTAACCCTAATGTAAAACCCTAGTTTGAAACCCTAACACTAATGTAAAACCCTAGTTTGTAACCCTAACCCTAATGTAAAACCTTAGTGTGAAACCCTAACCCTAATGTAAAACCCTAGTTTGAAACCCTAACCCTAATGTAAAACCCTAGTTTGTAACCCTAACCCTAATGTAAAACCCTAGTTTGAAACCCTAACCCTAATGTAAAACCCTAGTTTGAAGCACTAACCCTAATGTAAAACACTAGTTTGAAACACTAACCCTAATGTAAAACCCTAGTTTGAAACCCTAACCCTAATGTAAAACCCTAGTTTGTAACCCTAACCCTAATGTAAAACCCTAGTTTGAAACCCTAACGCTAATGTAAAACCCTAGTTTGAAACCCTAACCCTAATGTAAAACCCTAGTTTGAAGCACTAACCCTAATGTAAAACACTAGTTTGAAACGCTAACCCTAATGTAAAACCCTAGTTTGAAACCCCAAATCTAATTTGAAACCAAAGTTTAAAACCCTAAACCTAATGTAAAACCCTAGTTTGAAACCCTAACCCTAATTTGAAACCCTAGTTTGAAACCCTAACCCTAATGTAAAACCCTAGTTTGTAACCCTAACCCTAATTTGAAACCCTAGTTTGAAACCCTAACCCTAATGTTAAACCCTAGTTTGAAACCCAAACCTTAATGTAAAACCCTAGTTTGAAACCCTAACCCTAATTTGAAACCCTAGTTTGAAAACCTAACCCTAATGTAAAACCCTAGTTTGAAACACTAACCCTAATGTAAAACCCTAGTTTGAAGCATTAACCCTAATGTTAAACCCTAGTTTGAAACCCTAACACTAAATTGAAACCCCAGTTTGAAACCCTAACCCTAATGTAAAACCCTAGTTTGAAACCCTAACCCTAATGTAAAACCCGAGTTTGTTACCCTAACCCTAATGTAAAACCTTAGTGTGAAACCCTAACCCTAATATAAAACCCTAGTTTGAAACCCTAACCCTAATGTAAAACCCTAGTTTGAAACCCTAACCCTAATTTGAAACCCTAGTTTGAAACCCTAACCCTAATGTAAAACCCTTGTTTGAAACCCTAACCCTAATGTAAAACCCTAGTTTGAAACCCTAACCCTAATGTTAAAGCCTAGTTTGTAACCCTAACCCTAATGTAAAACCCTAGTTTGAAACCCTAACCCTAAAGTTAAACCCTAGTTTGAAACCCTAACCCTAATGTAAAACCCTTGTTTGAAACCCTAACCCAAATGTTAAACCCTAGTTTGAAACCCTAACCCTAAATTGAAACCCTAGTTTGAAACCCTAACCCTAATGTAAAACCCTAGTTTGAAACCCTAACCCTAACCCTAATGTAAAACCCTAGTTTGTAACACTAACCCTAATGTAAAACCCTAGTTTGAAACCCTAACGCTAATGTAAAACCCTAGTTTGAAACCCTAACCCTAATGTAAAACCCTAGTTTGAAGCACTAACCCTAATGTAAAACACTAGTTTGAAACGCTAACCCTAATGTAAAACCCTAGTTTGAAACCCCAAATCTAATTTGAAACCATAGTTTAAAACCCTAAACCTAATGTAAAACCCTAGTTTGAAGCATTAACCCTAATGTAAAACACTAGTTTGTAACCCTAACTCTAATGTAAAACCCTAGTTTGAAGCAATAACACTAAATTGAAACCCCAGTTTGAAACCCTAACACTAATGTAAAACCCTAGTTTGTAACCCTAACCCTAATGTAAAACCTTAGTGTGAAACCCTAACCCTAATGTAAAACCCTAGTTTGAAACCCTAACCCTAATGTAAAACCCTAGTTTGAAACCCTAACCCTAATTTGAAACCCTAACCCTAATGTAAAACCCTTGTTTGAAACCCTAACCCTAATGTAAAACCCTAGTTTGAAACCCTAACCCTAATGTTAAAGCCTAGTTTGTAACCCTAACCCTAATGTAAAACCCTAGTTTGAAACCCTAACCCTAATGTTAAACCCTAGTTTGAAACCCTAACCCTAATGTAAATCCCTTGTTTGAAACCCTAACCCTAATGTAAAACCCTAGTTTGAAACACTAAGCCTAATTTGAAACCCTAGTTTGAGACCCTAACCCTAATGTAAAACCCTAGTTTGTAACCCTAACCCAAATGTAAAACCCTAGTTTGAAACCCTAACCCTAATATAAAACCCTAGTTTGAAACCCTAACCCTAATGTAAAACCCTAGTTTGAAGCATTAACCCTAATGTAAAACCCTAGTTTGAAACCCTAACCCAAATGTTAAACCCTAGTTTGAAACCCTAACCCTAAATTGAAACCCTAGTTTCAAACCCTAACCCTAATGTAAAACCCTAGTTTGAAACCCTAACCCTAATGTAAAACCCTAGTTTGTAACCCTAACCCTAATGTAAAACCCTAGTTTCAAACCCTAACGCTAATGTAAAACCCTAGTTTGAAACCCTAACCCTAATGTAAAACCCTAGTTTGAAGCACTAACCCTAATGTAAAACACTAGTTTGAAACGCTAACCCTAATGTAAAACCCTAGTTTGAAACCCCATATCTAATTTGAAACCATAGTTTAAAACCCTAACCCTAATGATAAACCCTAGTTTGAAACACTAACCCTAAATTTAAACCCTAGTTTGAAACACTAACCCTAAGGTAAAACCCTAGTTTGAAACCCTAACCCTAATGTAAAACCCTAGTTTGTAACCCTAACCCTAATGTAAAACCCTAGTTTGTAACCCTAACCCTAATGTAAAACCCTAGTTTGAAACCCTAACCCTAATGTAAAACCCTAGTTTGAAGCACTAACCCTAATGTAAAACACTAGTTTGAAACGCTAACCCTAATGTAAAACCCTAGTTTGAAACCCCAAATCTAATTTGAAACCAAAGTTTAAAACCCTAAACCTAATGTAAAACCCTAGTTTGAAACCCTAACCCTAATTTGAAACCCTAGTTTGAAACCCTAACCCTAATGTAAAACCCTAGTTTGTAACCCTAACCCTAATTTGAAACCCTAGTTTGAAACCCTAACCCTAATGTTAAACCCTAATTTGAAACCCAAACCTTAATGTAAAACCCTAGTTTGAAACCCTAACCCTAATTTGAAACCCTAGTTTGAAAACCTAACCCTAATGTAAAACCCTAGTTTGAAACACTAACCCTAATGTAAAACCCTAGTTTGAAGCATTAACCCTAATGTTAAACCCTAGTTTGAAACCCTAACACTAAATTTAAACCCCAGTTTGAAACCCTAACCCTAATGTAAAACCCTAGTTTGAAACCCTAACCCTAATGTAAAACCCTAGTTTGTAACCCTAACTCTAATGTAAAACCTTAGTGTGAAGCCCTAACCCTAATATAAAACCCTAGTTTGAAACCCTAACCCTAATGTAAAACCCTAGTTTGAAACCCTAACCCTAATGTAAAACCCTAGTTTGAAACCCTAACCCTAATTTGAAACCCTAGTTTGAAACCCTAACCCTAATGTAAAACGCTTGTTTGAAACCCTAACCCTAATGTAAAACCCTAGTTTGAAACCCTAACCCTAATGTTAAAGCCTAGTTTGTAACCCTAACCCTAATGTAAAACCCTAGTTTGAAACCCTAACCCTAATGTTAAACCCTAGTTTGAAACCCTAACCCTAATGTAAATCCCTTGTTTGAAACCCTAACCCTAATGTAAAACCCTAGTTTGAAACACTAAGCCTAATTTGAAACCCTAGTTTGAAACCCTAACCCTAATGTAAAACCCTAGTTTGAAACACTAAGCCTAATTTGAAACCCTAGTTTGAAACCCTAACCCTAATGTAAAACCCTAGTTTGTAACCCTAACCCAAATGTAAAACCCTAGTTTGAAACCCTAACCCTAATGTAAAACCCTAGTTTGAAACCCTAACCCTAATGTAAAACCCTAGTTTGAAGCATTAACCCTAATGTAAAACCCTAGTTTGAAACCCTAACCCAAATGTTAAACCCTAGTTTGAAACCCTAACCCTAAATTGAAACCCTAGTTTCAAACCCTAACCCTAATGAAAAACCCTAGTTTGAAACCCTAACCCTAATGTAAAACCCTAGTTTGTAACCCTAACCCTAATGTAAAACCCTAGTTTGAAACCCTAACCCTAATGTAAAACCCTAGTTTGAAGCACTAACCCTAATGTAAAACACTAGTTTGAAACGCTAACCCTAATGTAAAACCCTAGTTTGAAACCCCAAATCTAATTTGAAACCATAGTTTAAAACCCTAAACCTAATGTAAAACCCTAGTTTGAAACCCTAACCCTAATGATTAACCCTAGTTTGAAACACTAACCCTAAATTTAAACCCTAGTTTGAAACACTAACCCTAAGGTAAAACCCTAGTTTGAAACCCTAACCCTAATGTAAAACCCTAGTTTGTAACCCTAACCCTAATGTAAAACCATAGTTTGAAACCCTAACCCTAATGTAAAACCCTAGTTTGAAACCCTAACCCTAATGTAAAACCCTAGTTTGTAACCCTAACTCTAATGTAAAACCCTAGTTTGAAACCCTAACCCTAATGTAAAACCCTAGTTTGAAACCCTAACCCTAATGTAAAACCCTTGTTTGAAACCCTAACCCTAATGTAAAACCATAGTTTGAAACCCTAACCCTAATGTAAAACCCTAGTTTGAAACCCTAACCCTAATGTAAAACCCTAGTTTGTAACCCTAACTCTAATGTAAAACCCTAGTTTGAAACCCTAACCCTAATGTAAAACCCTAGTTTGAAACCCTAACCCTAATGTAAAACCCTAGTTTGTAACCCTAACCCTAATGTAAAATGACTGTTTTGAAACCCTAACCCTAATTTAAAACCCTTGTTTGAAACTCTAACCCTAATGTAAAACCCTTGTTTGAAACCCTAATCCTAATTTTAAATCCTAGTTTGTAACCCTAACCCTAATGTAAAACCCTAGTTTGAAACCCTAACCCTAATGTTAAACCCTAGTTTGAAACCCTAACCCTAATGTAAAACCCTTGTTTGAAACCCTAACCCTAATGTAAAACCCTAGTTTGAAACCCTAAGCCTAATTTGAAACCCTAGTTTGAAACCCTAACCCTAATGTAAAACCCTAGTTTGTAACCCTAACCCAAATGTAAAACCCTAGTTTGAAACCCTAACCCTAATGAAAAAACCCTAGTTTGAAACCCTAACCCTAATGTAAAACCATAGTTTGAAGCATTAACCCTAATGTAAAACCATAGTTTGAAGCACTAACCCTAATGTAAAACACTAGTTTGAAACGCTAACCCTAATGTAAAACCCTAGTTTGAAACCCCAAATCTAATTTGAAACCATAGTTTAAAACCCTAACCCTAATTTGAAACCCTAGTTTGAAGCATTAACCCTAATGTAAAAAACTAGTTTGAAACGCTAATCCTAATGTTAAACCCTAATTTGAAACCCTAACCCTAATGTAAAACCCTAGTTTGAAACACTACCCCTAAATTTAAACCCTAGTTTGAAACCCTAACCCTAAGGTAAAACCCTAGTTTGAAACCCTAACCCTAATGTAAAACCCTAGTTTGTAACCCTAACCCTAATGTAAAACCATAGTTTGAAACCCTAACCCTAATGTAAAACCCTAGTTTGAAACCCTAACCCTAATGTAAAACCCTAGTTTGTAACCCTAACTCTAATGTAAAACCCTAGTTTGAAACCCTAACCCTAATGTAAAACCCTAGTTTGAAACCCTCACCCTAATGTAAAACCCTTGTTTCAAACCCTAACCCGAATTTTAAACCCGAGTTTGAAACCCTAACCCTAATGTAAAACCCCTTGTTTGTAACCCTAACCCTAATTTGAAACCCTAGTTTGAAACCCTAAACCTAATGTTAAACCCTAGTTTGAAACCCTAACCCTAATGTAAAACCCTAGTTTGAAACCCTAACCCTAATTTGAAACCCTAGTTTGAAATCCTAACCCTAATGTAAAACCCCGTGTTTGTAACCCTAACCCTAATTTGAAACCCTAGTTTGAAACCCTAACCCTAATGTTAAACCCTAGTTTGAAACCCTAACCCTAATGTAAAACCCTAGTTTGAAACCCTAACCCTAATTTGAAACCCTTGTTTGAAACCCTAACCCTAATTTGAAACCCCTGTTTGAAATCCTAACTCTAATGTGAAACCTTAGTTTGAAACCCTAACCCTCATAAAAAACCCTAGTTTGTAACCCTAACCCTAATGTAAAATCCTAGTTTGTAACCCTAACCCTAATGTTAAACCCTAGTTTGAAACACTAACCCTAATGATAAACCCTAGTTTGAAACCCTAACCCTAATGATAAACCCTAGTTTGAAACCCTAACCCTAAATTGAAACCCTAGTTTGAAACCCTAACCCTAATGTAAAACCCTAGTTTGAAACCCTAACCCTAATGTAAAACCCTAGTTTGAAACCCTAACCCTAATGTAAAACCATAGTTTGAAGCACTAACCCTAATGTAAAACACTAGTTTGAAACGCTAACCCTAATGTAAAACCCTAGTTTGAAGCATTAACCCTAATGTTAAACCCTAGTTTGAAACCCTAACACTAAATTGAAACCCCAGTTTGAAACCCTAACATTAATGTAAAACCCTAGTTTGTAACCCTAACCCTAATGTAAAACCTTAGTGTGAAACCCTAACCCTAATGTAAAACCCTAGTTTGAAACCCTAACCCTAATGTAAAACCCTTGTTTGAAACCCTAACCCTAATTTGAAACCCTAGTTTGAAACCCTAACCCTAATGTAAAACCCTAGTTTGAAACCCTAACTCTAATGTTAAAGCATAGTTTGTAACCCTAACCCTAATGTAAAACCCTAGTTTGAAACCCTAACCCTAATGTTAAACCCTAGTTTGAAACCCTAACCCTAATGTAAATCCCTTGTTTGAAACCCTAACCCTAATGTAAAACCCTAGTTTGAAACACTAAGCCTAATTTGAAACCCTAGTTTGAAACCCTAACCCTAATGTAAAACCCTAGTTTGTAACCCTAACCCAAATGTAAAACCCTAGTTTGAAACCCTAACCCTAATGATAAACCCTAGTTTGAAACTGTAACCCTAATTTTGAAACCCTAGTTTGAAACCCTAACCCTAATTTGAAACCCCTGTTTGAAATCCTAACTCTAATGTGAAACCTTAGTTTGAAACCCTAACCCTCATAAAAAACCCTAGTTTGTAACCCTAACCCAAATGTAAAACCCTAGTTTGAAACACTAACCCTAATGTAAAACCCTAGTTTGAAGCATTAACCATAAAGTAAAACACTAGTTTGAAACCCTAACCCTAATGTTAAACCCTAGTTTGAAACCCTAACCCTAATGTAAAACCCTAGTTTGAAACCCTAACCCTAATTTGAAACCCTTGTTTGAAACCCTAACCCTAATTTGAAACCCCTGTTTGAAATCCTAACTCTAATGTGAAACCTTAGTTTGAAACCCTAACCCTCATAAAAAACCCTAGTTTGTAACCCTAACCCTAATGTAAAATCCTAGTTTGAAACCCTAACCCTAATGATAAACCCTAGTTTGAAACCCTAACCCTAATGATAAACCCTAGTTTGAAACCCTAACCCTAAATTGAAACCCTAGTTTGAAACCCTAACCCTAATGTAAAACCCTAGTTTGAAACCCTAACCCTAATGTAAAACCCTACTTTGAAACCCTAACCCTAATGTAAAACCATAGTTTGAAGCACTAACCCTAATGTAAAACACTAGTTTGAAACGCTAACCCTAATGTAAAACCCTAGTTTGAAGCATTAACCCTAATGTTAAACCCTAGTTTGAAACCCTAACACTAAATTGAAACCCCAGTTTGAAACCCTAACATTAATGTAAAACCCTAGTTTGTAACCCTAACCCTAATGTAAAACCTTAGTGTGAAACCCTAACCCTAATGTAAAACCCTAGTTTGAAACCCTAACCCTAATGTAAAACCCTAGTTTGAAACCCTAACCCTAATTTGAAACCCTAGTTTGAAAACCTAACCCTAATGTAAAACCCTTGTTTGAAACCCTAACCCTAATGTAAAACCCTAGTTTGAAACCCTAACCCTAATGTTAAAGCATAGTTTGTAACCCTAACCCTAATGTAAAACCCTAGTTTGAAACCCTAACCCTAATGTTAAACCCTAGTTTGAAACCCTAACCCTAATGTAAATCCCTTGTTTGAAACCCTAACCCTAATGTAAAACCCTAGTTTGAAACGCTAAGCCTAATTTGAAACCCTAGTTTGAAACCCTAACCCTAATGTAAAACCCTAGTTTGTAACCCTAACCCAAATGTAAAACCCTAGTTTGAAACCCTAACCCTAATGATAAACCCTAGTTTGAAACCGTAACCCTAATTTTGAAACCCTAGTTTGAAACCCTAACCCTAATTTGAAACCCCTGTTTGAAATCCTAACCCTAATGTAAAACCCTAGTTTGAAACCCTAACCCTAATGTAAAACCCTAGTTTGTAACCCTAACCCTAATGTAAAACCCTAGTTTGAAACCCTAACGCTAATGTAAAACCCTAGTTTGAAACCCTAACCCTAATGTAAAACCCTAGTTTGAAGCACTAACCCTAATGTAAAACACTAGTTTGAAACGCTAACCCTAATGTAAAACCCTAGTTTGAAACCCCAAATCTAATTTGAAACCATAGTTTAAAACCCTAAACCTAATGTAAAACCCTAGTTTGAAGCATTAACCCTAATGTAAAACACTAGTTTGAAACGCTAACCCTAATGTTAAACCCTAATTTGAAACCCTAACCCTAATGTAAAACCCTAGTTTGAAACCCTAACCCTAATGATAAACCCTAGTTTGAAACCCTAACCCTAATGTAAAACCCTAGTTTGAAACCCTAACCCTAATGTAAAACCCTAGTTTGTAACCCTAACTCTAATGTAAAACCCTAGTTTGAAGCAATAACACTAAATTGAAACCCCAGTTTGAAACCCTAACACTAATGTAAAACCCTAGTTTGTAACCCTAACCCTAATGTAAAACCTTAGTGTGAAACCCTAACCCTAATGTAAAACCCTAGTTTGAAACCCTAACCCTAATGTAAAACCCTAGTTTGAAACCCTAACCCTAATTTGAAACCCTAGTTTGAAACCCTAACCCTAATGTAAAACCCTTGTTTGAAACCCTAACCCTAATGTAAAACCCTAGTTTGAAACCCTAACCCTAATGTTAAAGCCTAGTTTGTAACCCTAACCCTAATGTAAAACCCTAGTTTGAAACCCTTACCCTAATGTTAAACCCTAGTTTGAAACCCTAACCCTAATGTAAATCCCTTGTTTGAAACCCTAACCCTAATGTAAAACCCTAGTTTGAAACACTAAGCCTAATTTGAAACCCTGGTTTGAAACCCTAACCCTAATGTAAAACCCTAGTTTGTAACCCTAACCCAAATGTAAAACCCTAGTTTGAAACCCTAACCCTAATATAAAACCCTAGTTTGAAACCCTAACCCTAATGTAAAACCCTAGTTTGAAGCATTAACCCTAATGTAAAACCCTAGTTTGAAACCCTAACCCAAATGTTAAACCCTAGTTTGAAACCCTAACCCTAAATTGAAACCCTAGTTTCAAACCCTAACCCTAATGTAAAACCCTAGTTTGAAAACCTAACCCTAATGTAAAACCCTAGTTTGTAACCCTAACCCTAATGTAAAACCCTAGTTTCAAACCCTAACGCTAATGTAAAACCCTAGTTTGAAACCCTAACCCTAATGTAAAACCCTAGTTTGAAGCACTAACCCTAATGTAAAACACTAGTTTGAAACGCTAACCCTAATGTAAAACCCTAGTTTGAAACCCCAAATCTAATTTGAAACCATAGTTTAAAACCCTAAACCTAATGTAAAACCCTAGTTTGAAACCCTAACCCTAATTTGAAACCCTAGTTTGAAACACTAACCCTAAATTTAAACCCTAGTTTGAAACACTAACCCTAAGGTAAAACCCTAGTTTGAAACCCTAACCCTAATGTAAAACCCTAGTTTGTAACCCTTACCCTAATGTAAAACCATAGTTTGAAACCCTAACCCTAATGTAAAACCCTAGTTTGAAACCCTAACCCTAATGTAAAACCCTAGTTTGTAACCCTAACTCTAATGTAAAACCCTAGTTTGAAACCCTAACCCTAATGTAAAACCCTAGTTTGAAACCCTAACCCTAATGTAAAACCCTTGTTTGAAACCCTAACCCTAATTTTAAACCCTTGTTTGAAACCCTAACCCTAATGTAAAACCCTAGTTTGTAACCCTAACCCTAATGTAAAACCCTTGTTTGAAACCCTAACCCTAATGTAAAACCCTAGTTTGAAACCCTAAGCCTAATTTGAAACCCTAGTTTGAAACCCTAACCCTAATGTAAAACCCTAGTTTGAAACCCTAACCCTAATGTAAAACCCTAGTTTGTAACCCTAACCCTAATGTAAAATGACTGTTTTGAAACCCTAACCCTAATTTAAAACCCTTGTTTGAAACTCTAACCCTAATGTAAAACCCTAGTTTGAAACCCTAATCCTAATTTTAAACCCTAGTTTGTAACCCTAACCCTAATGTAAAACCCTAGTTTGAAACCCTAACCCTAATGTAAAACCCTAGTTTGAAACCCTAACCCTAATGTAAAACCCTAGTTTAGAACCCTAACTCTAATGTAAAACCATAGTTTGAAACCCTAACCCTAATGTAAAACCCTAGTTTGAAACCCTAACCCTAATGATAAACCCTAGTTTGAAACCCTAACCCTAAATTGAAACCCTAGTTTGAAACCCTAACCCTAATGTAAAACCCTAGTTTGAAACCCTAACCCTAATGTAAAACCCTAGTTTGTAACCCTAACCCTAATGTAAAACCCTAGTTTGAAACCCTAACCCTAATGTAAAACCCTAGTTTGAAGCACTAACCCTAATGTAAAACACTAGTTTGAAACACTAACCCTAATGTAAAACCCTAGTTTGAAGCATTAACCCTAATGTAAAACCCTAGTTTGAAACCCTAACCCAAATGTTAAACCCTAGTTTGAAACCCTTACCCTAAATTGAAACCCTAGTTTCAAACCCTAACCCTAATGTAAAACCCTAGTTTGAAACCCTAACCCTAATGTAAAACCCTAGTTTGTAACCCTAACCCTAATGTAAAACCCTAGTTTGAAACCCTAACGCTAATGTAAAACCCTAGTTTGAAACCCTAACCCTAATGTAAAACCCTAGTTTGAAGCACTAACCCTAATGTAAAACACTAGTTTGAAACGCTAACCCTAATGTAAAACCCTAGTTTGAAACCCCAAATCTAATTTGAAACCAAAGTTTAAAACCCTAAACCTAATGTAAAACCCTAGTTTGAAACCCTAACCCTAATTTGAAACCCTAGTTTGAAACCCTAACCCTAATGTAAAACCCTAGTTTGTAACCCTAACCCTAATTTGAAACCCTAGTTTGAAACCCTAACCCTAATGTTAAACCCTAGTTTGAAACCCAAACCTTAATGTAAAACCCTAGTTTGAAACCCTAACCCTAATTTGAAACCCTAGTTTGAAAACCTAACCCTAATGTAAAACCCTAGTTTGAAACACTAACCCTAATGTAAAACCCTAGTTTGAAGCATTAACCCTAATGTTAAACCCTAGTTTGAAACCCTAACACTAAATTGAAACCCCAGTTTGAAACCCTAACCCTAATGTAAAACCCTAGTTTGAAACCCTAACCCTAATGTAAAACCCGAGTTTGTTACCCTAACCCTAATGTAAAACCTTAGTGTGAAACCCTAACCCTAATATAAAACCCTAGTTTGAAACCCTAACCCTAATGTAAAACCCTAGTTTGAAACCCTAACCCTAATGTAAAACCTTAGTGTGAAACCCTAACCCTAATGTAAAACCCTAGTTTGAAACCCTAACCCTAATGTAAAACCCTAGTTTGAAACCCTAACCCTAATTTGAAACCCTAGTTTGAAACCCTAACCCTAATGTAAAACCCTTGTTTGAAACCCTAACCCTAATGTAAAACCCTAGTTTGAAACCCTAACCCTAATGTTAAAGCCTAGTTTGTAACCCTAACCCTAATGTAAAACCCTAGTTTGAAACCCTAACCCTAATGTTAAACCCTAGTTTGAAACCCTAACCCTAATGTAAATCCCTTGTTTGAAACCCTAACCCTAATGTAAAACCCTAGTTTGAAACACTAAGCCTAATTTGAAACCCTAGTTTGAAACCCTAACCCTAATGTAAAACCCTAGTTTGTAACCCTAACCCAAATGTAAAACCCTAGTTTGAAACCCTAACCCTAATATAAAACCCTAGTTTGAAACCCTAACCCTAATGTAAAACCCTAGTTTGAAGCATTAACCCTAATGTAAAACCCTAGTTTGAAACCCTAACCCAAATGTTAAACCCTAGTTTGAAACCCTAACCCTAAATTGAAACCCAAGTTTCAAACCCTAACCCTAATGTAAAACCCTAGTTTGAAACCCTAACCCTAATGTAAAACCCTAGTTTGTAACCCTAACCCTAATGTAAAACCCTAGTTTCAAACCCTAACGCTAATGTAAAACCCTAGTTTGAAACCCTAACCCTAATGTAAAACCCTAGTTTGAAGCACTAACCCTAATGTAAAACACTAGTTTGAAACGCTAACCCTAATGTAAAACCCTAGTTTGAAACCCCAAATCTAATTTGAAACCATAGTTTAAAACCCTAAACCTAATGTAAAACCCTAGTTTGAAACCCTAACCCTAATTTGAAACCCTAGTTTGAAACCCTAACCCTAATGATAAACCCTAGTTTGAAACACTAACCCTAAATTTAAACCCTAGTTTGAAACACTAACCCTAAGGTAAAACCCTAGTTTGAAACCCTAACCCTAATGTAAAACCCTAGTTTGTAACCCTAACCCTAATGTAAAACCATAGTTTGAAACCCTAACCCTAATGTAAAACCCTAGTTTGAAACCCTAACCCTAATGTAAAACCCTAGTTTGTAACCCTAACTCTAATGTAAAACCCTAGTTTGAAACCCTAACCCTAATGTAAAACCCTAGTTTGAAACCCTAACCCTAATGTAAAAACCTTGTTTGAAACCCTAACCCTAATTTTAAACCCGAGTTTGAAACCCTAACCCTAATGTAAAACCCTAGTTTGTAACCCTAACCCTAATGTAAAACCCTTGTTTGAAACCCTAACCCTAATGTAAAACCCTAGTTTGAAACCCTAAGCCTAATTTGAAACCCTAGTTTGAAACCCTAACCCTAATGTAAAACCCTAGTTTGAAACCCTAACCCTAATGTAAAACCCTAGTTTGTAACCCTAACCCTAATGTAAAATGACTGTTTTGAAACCCTAACCCTAATTTAAAACCCTTGTTTGAAACTCTAACCCTAATGTAAAACCCTAGTTTGAAACCCTAATCCTAATTTTAAACCCTAGTTTGTAACCCTAACCCTAATGTAAAACCCTAGTTTGAAACCCTAACCCTAATGTAAAACCCTAGTTTGAAACCCTAACCCTAATGTAAAACCCTAGTTTGTAACCCTAACTCTAATGTAAAACCATAGTTTGAAACCCTAACCCTAATGTAAAACCCTAGTTTGAAACCCTAACCCTAATGATAAACCCTAGTTTGAAACCCTAACCCTAAATTGAAACCCTAGTTTGAAACCCTAACCCTAATGTAAAACCCTAGTTTGTAACCCTAACCCTAATGTAAAACCCTAGTTTGAAACCCTAACCCTAATGTAAAACCCTAGTTTGAAGCACTAACCCTAATGTAAAACACTAGTTTGAAACACTAACCCTAATGTAAAACCCTAGTTTGAAGCATTAACCCTAATGTAAAACCCTAGTTTGAAACCCTAACCCAAATGTTAAACCCTAGTTTGAAACCCTAACCCTAAATTGAAACCCTAGTTTGAAAGCCTAACCCTAATGTAAAACCCTAGTTTGAAACCCTAACCCTAATGTAAAACCCTAGTTTGAAACCCTAACCCTAATGTAAAACCCTAGTTTGAAGCACTAACCCTAATGTAAAACACTAGTTTGAAACACTAACCCTAATGTAAAACCCTAGTTTGAAACCCTAACCCTAATGTAAAACCCTAGTTTGTAACCCTAACCCTAATGTAAAACCCTAGTTTGAAACCCTAACGCTAATGTAAAACCCTAGTTTGAAACCCTAACCCTAATGTAAAACCCTAGTTTGAAGCACTAACCCTAATGTAAAACACTAGTTTGAAACGCTAACCCTAATGTAAAACCCTAGTTTGAAACCCCAAATCTAATTTGAAACCAAAGTTTAAAACCCTAAACCTAATGTAAAACCCTAGTTTGAAACCCTAACCCTAATTTGAAACCCTAGTTTGAAACCCTAACCCTAATGTAAAACCCTAGTTTGTAACCCTAACCCTAATTTGAAACCCTAGTTTGAAACCCTAACCCTAATGTTAAACCCTAGTTTGAAACCCAAACCTTAATGTAAAACCCTAGTTTGAAACCCTAACCCTAATTTGAAACCCTAGTTTGAAAACCTAACCCTAATGTAAAACCCTAGTTTGAAACACTAACCCTAATGTAAAACCCTAGTTTGAAGCATTAACCCTAATGTTAAACCCTAGTTTGAAACCCTAACACTAAATTGAAACCCCAGTTTGAAACCCTAACCCTAATGTAAAACCCTAGTTTGAAACCCTAACCCTAATGTAAAACCCGAGTTTGTTACCCTAACCCTAATGTAAAACCTTAGTGTGAAACCCTAACCCTAATATAAAACCCTAGTTTGAAACCCTAACCCTAATGTAAAACCCTAGTTTGAAACCCTAACCCTAATTTGAAACCCTAGTTTGAAACCCTAACCCTAATGTAAAACCCTTGTTTGAAACCCTAACCCTAATGTAAAACCCTAGTTTGAAACCCTAACCCTAATGTTAAAGCCTAGTTTGTAACCCTAACCCTAATGTAAAACCCTAGTTTGAAACCCTAACCCTAAAGTTAAACCCTAGTTTGAAACCCTAACCCTAATGTAAAACCCTTGTTTGAAACCCTAACCCAAATGTTAAACCCTAGTTTGAAACCCTAACCCTAAATTGAAACCCTAGTTTGAAACCCTAACCCTAATGTAAAACCCTAGTTTGAAACCCTAACCCTAACCCTAATGTAAAACCCTAGTTTGTAACACTAACCCTAATGTAAAACCCTAGTTTGAAACCCTAACGCTAATGTAAAACCCTAGTTTGAAACCCTAACCCTAATGTAAAACCCTAGTTTGAAGCACTAACCCTAATGTAAAACACTAGTTTGAAACGCTAACCCTAATGTAAAACCCTAGTTTGAAACCCCAAATCTAATTTGAAACCATAGTTTAAAACCCTAAACCTAATGTAAAACCCTAGTTTGAAGCATTAACCCTAATGTAAAACACTAGTTTGTAACCCTAACTCTAATGTAAAACCCTAGTTTGAAGCAATAACACTAAATTGAAACCCCAGTTTGAAACCCTAACACTAATGTAAAACCCTAGTTTGTAACCCTAACCCTAATGTAAAACCTTAGTGTGAAACCCTAACCCTAATGTAAAACCCTAGTTTGAAACCCTAACCCTAATGTAAAACCCTAGTTTGAAACCCTAACCCTAATTTGAAACCCTAACCCTAATGTAAAACCCTTGTTTGAAACCCTAACCCTAATGTAAAACCCTAGTTTGAAACCCTAACCCTAATGTTAAAGCCTAGTTTGTAACCCTAACCCTAATGTAAAACCCTAGTTTGAAACCCTAACCCTAATGTTAAACCCTAGTTTGAAACCCTAACCCTAATGTAAATCCCTTGTTTGAAACCCTAACCCTAATGTAAAACCCTAGTTTGAAACACTAAGCCTAATTTGAAACCCTAGTTTGAGACCCTAACCCTAATGTAAAACCCTAGTTTGTAACCCTAACCCAAATGTAAAACCCTAGTTTGAAACCCTAACCCTAATATAAAACCCTAGTTTGAAACCCTAACCCTAATGTAAAACCCTAGTTTGAAGCATTAACCCTAATGTAAAACCCTAGTTTGAAACCCTAACCCAAATGTTAAACCCTAGTTTGAAACCCTAACCCTAAATTGAAACCCTAGTTTCAAACCCTAACCCTAATGTAAAACCCTAGTTTGAAACCCTAACCCTAATGTAAAACCCTAGTTTGTAACCCTAACCCTAATGTAAAACCCTAGTTTCAAACCCTAACGCTAATGTAAAACCCTAGTTTGAAACCCTAACCCTAATGTAAAACCCTAGTTTGAAGCACTAACCCTAATGTAAAACACTAGTTTGAAACGCTAACCCTAATGTAAAACCCTAGTTTGAAACCCCATATCTAATTTGAAACCATAGTTTAAAACCCTAACCCTAATGATAAACCCTAGTTTGAAACACTAACCCTAAATTTAAACCCTAGTTTGAAACACTAACCCTAAGGTAAAACCCTAGTTTGAAACCCTAACCCTAATGTAAAACCCTAGTTTGTAACCCTAACCCTAATGTAAAACCCTAGTTTGTAACCCTAACCCTAATGTAAAACCCTAGTTTGAAACCCTAACCCTAATGTAAAACCCTAGTTTGAAGCACTAACCCTAATGTAAAACACTAGTTTGAAACGCTAACCCTAATGTAAAACCCTAGTTTGAAACCCCAAATCTAATTTGAAACCATAGTTTAAAACCCTAAACCTAATGTAAAACCCTAGTTTGAAACCCTAACCCTAATGTTAAAACCTAGTTTGAAACCCTAACCCTAATGTAAAACCCTTGTTTGAAACCCTAACCCTAATTTGAAACCCTAGTTTGAAACCCTAACCCTAATGTTAAACCCTAGTTTGAAACCCTAACCCTAATGTAAAACCCTAGTTTGAAACCCTAACCCTAATGTAAAACCCCTAGTTTGAAACCCTAACCCTAATGTTAAACCCTAGTTTGAAACCCTAACCCTAATGTAAAACCCTAGTTTGAAACCCTAACCCTAATTTGAAACCCTAGTTTGAAATCCTAACCCTAATGTAAAACCCCTTGTTTGTAACCCTAACCCTAATTTGAAACCCTAGTTTGAAACCCTAACCCTAATGTTAAACCCTAGTTTGAAACCCTAACCCTAATGTAAAACCCTAGTTTGAAACCCTAACCCTAATTTGAAACCCTTGTTTGAAACCCTAACCCTAATTTGAAACCCCTGTTTGAAATCCTAACTCTAATGTGAAACCTTAGTTTGAAACCCTAACCCTCATAAAAAACCCTAGTTTGTAACCCTAACCCTAATGTAAAACCCTAGTTTGAAACCCTAACCCTAATGTAAAACCATAGTTTGAAGCACTAACCCTAATGTAAAACACTAGTTTGAAACGCTAACCCTAATGTAAAACCCTAGTTTGAAGCATTAACCCTAATGTTAAACCCTAGTTTGAAACCCTAACACTAAATTGAAACCCCAGTTTGGAACCCTAACACTAATGTAAAACCCTAGTTTGTAACCCTAACCCTAATGTAAAACCTTAGTGTGAAACCCTAACCCTAATGTAAAACCCTAGTTTGAAACCCTAACCCTAATGTAAAACCCTAGTTTGAAACCCTAACCCTAATTTGAAACCCTAGTTTTAAACCCTAACCCTAATGTAAAACCCTTGTTTGAAACCCTAACCCTAATGTAAAACCCAAGTTTGAAACCCTAACCCTAATGTTAAAGCCTAGTTTGTAACCCTAACCCTAATGTAAAACCCTAGTTTGAAACCCTAACCCTAATGTTAAACCCTAGTTTGAAACCCTAACCCTAATGTAAATCCCTTGTTTGAAACCCTAACCCTAATGTAAAACCCTAGTTTGAAACACTAAGCCTGATTTGAAACCCTAGTTTGAAACCCTAACCCTAATGTAAAACCCTAGTTTGAAACACTAAGCCTAATTTGAAACCCTAGTTTGAAACCCTAACCCTAATGTAAAACCCTAGTTTGTAACCCTAACCCAAATGTAAAACCCTAGTTTGAAACCCTAACCCTAATGTAAAACCCTAGTTTGAAACCCTAACCCTAATGTAAAACCCTAGTTTGAAGCATTAACCCTAATGTAAAACCCTAGTTTGAAACCCTAACCCAAATGTTAAACCCTAGTTTGAAACCCTAACCCTAAATTGAAACCCTAGTTTCAAACCCTAACCCTAATGTAAAACCCTAGTTTGAAACCCTAACCCTAATGTAAAACCCTAGTTTGTAACCCTAACCCTAATGTAAAACCCTAGTTTGAAACCCTAACCCTAATGTAAAACCCTAGTTTGAAGCACTAACCCTAATGTAAAACACTAGTTTGAAACGCTAACCCTAATGTAAAACCCTAGTTTGAAACCCCAAATCTAATTTGAAACCATGGTTTAAAACCCTAAACCTAATGTAAAACCCTAGTTTGAAACCCTAACCCTAATGATAAACCCTAGTTTGAAACACTAACCCTAAATTTAAACCCTAGTTTGAAACACTAACCCTAAGGTAAAACCCTAGTTTGAAACCCTAACCCTAATGTAAAACCCTAGTTTGTAACCCTAACCCTAATGTAAAACCATAGTTTGAAACCCTAACCCTAATGTAAAACCCTAGTTTGAAACCCTAACCCTAATGTAAAACCCTAGTTTGTAACCCTAACTCTAATGTAAAACCCTAGTTTGAAACCCTAACCCTAATGTAAAACCCTAGTTTGAAACCCTAACCCTAATGTAAAACCCTTGTTTGAAACCCTAACCCTAATGTAAAACCATAGTTTGAAACCCTAACCCTAATGTAAAACCCTAGTTTGAAACCCTAACCCTAATGTAAAACCCTAGTTTGTAACCCTAACTCTAATGTAAAACCCTAGTTTGAAACCCTAACCCTAATGTAAAACCCTAGTTTGAAACCCTAACCCTAATGTAAAACCCTAGTTTGTAACCCTAACCCTAATGTAAAATGACTGTTTTGAAACCCTAACCCTAATTTAAAACCCTTGTTTGAAACTCTAACCCTAATGTAAAACCCTAGTTTGAAACCCTAATCCTAATTTTAAACCCTAGTTTGTAACCCTAACCCTAATGTAAAACCCTAGTTTGAAACCCTAACCCTAATGTTAAACCCTAGTTTGAAACCCTAACCCTAATGTAAAACCATTGTTTGAAACCCTAACCCTAATGTAAAACCCTAGTTTGAAACCCTAAGCCTAATTTGAAACCCTAGTTTGAAACCCTAACCCTAATGTAAAACCCTAGTTTGTAACCCTAACCCAAATGTAAAACCCTAGTTTGAAAACCTAACCCTAATGTAAAACCCTAGTTTGAAGCATTAACCCTAATGTAAAACCCTAGTTTGAAGCACTAACCCTAATGATAAACCCTAGTTTGAAACCCTAACCCTAATGATAAACCCTAGTGTGAAACACTAACCCTAAATTTAAACCCTAGTTTGAAACCCTAACCCTAAGGTAAAACCCTAGTTTGAAACCCTAACCCTAATGTAAAACCCTAGTTTGAAACCCTAACCCTAATGATAAACCCTAGTTTGAAACCCTAACCCTAAATTTAAACCCTAGTTTGAAACCCTAACCCTAAGGTAAAACCCTAGTTTGAAACCCTAACCCTAATGTAAAACCCTAGTTTGTAACCCTAACCCTAATGTTAAACCATAGTTTGAAACCCTAACCCTAATGTAAAACCCTAGTTTGAAACCCTAACCCTAATGTAAAACCCTAGTTTGTAACCCTAACTCTAATGTAAAACCCTAGTTTGAAACCCTAACCCTAATGTAAAACCCTAGTTTGAAACCCTAACCCTAATGTAAAACCCTAGTTTGAAACCCTAACCCTAATGTAAAACCCTTGTTTGAAACCCTAACCCTAATTTTAAACCCGAGTTTGAAACCCTAACCCTAATGTAAAACCCCTTGTTTGTAACCCTAACCCTAATTTGAAACCCTAGTTTGAAACCCTAACCCTAATGTTAAACCCTAGTTTGAAACCCTAACCCTAATGTAAAACCCTAGTTTGAAACCCTAACCCTAATTTGAAACCCTAGTTTGAAATCCTAACCCTAATGTAAAACCCCGTGTTTGTAACCCTAACCCTAATTTGAAACCCTAGTTTGAAACCCTAACCCTAATGTTAAACCCTAGTTTGAAACCCTAACCCTAATGTAAAACCCTAGTTTGAAACCCTAACCCTAATTTGAAACCCTTGTTTGAAACCCTAACCCTAATTTGAAACCCCTGTTTGAAATCCTAACTCTAATGTGAAACATTAGTTTGAAACCCTAACCCTCTTAAAAAACCCTAGTTTGTAACCCTAACCCTAATGTAAAATCCTAGTTTGTAACCCTAACCCTAATGTTAAACCCTAGTTTGAAACCCTAACCCTAATGATAAACCCTAGTTTGAAACCCTAACCCTAATTATAAACCCTAGTTTGAAACCCTAACCCTAAATTGAAACCCTAGTTTGAAACCCTAACCCTAATGTAAAACCCTAGTTTGAAACCCTAACCCTAATGTAAAACCCTAGTTTGAAACCCTAACCCTAATGTAAAACCATAGTTTGAAGCACTAACCCTAATGTAAAACACTAGTTTGAAACGCTAACCCTAATGTAAAACCCTAGTTTGAAGCATTAACCCTAATGTTAAACCCTAGTTTGAAACCCTAACACTAAATTGAAACCCCAGTTTGAAACCCTAACACTAATGTAAAACCCTAGTTTGTAACCCTAACCCTAATGTAAAACCTTAGTGTGAAACCCTAACCCTAATGTAAAACCCTAGTTTGAAACCCTAACCCTAATGTAAAACCCTAGTTTGAAACCCTAACCCTAATTTGAAACCCTAGTTTGAAACCCTAACCCTAATGTAAAACCCTTGTTTGAAACCCTAACCCTAATGTAAAACCCTAGTTTGAAACCCTAACCCTAATGTTAAAGCATAGTTTCTAACCCTAACCCTAATGTAAAACCCTAGTTTGAAACCCTAACCCTAATGTTAAACCCTAGTTTGAAACCCTAACCCTAATGTAAATCCCTTGTTTGAAACCTAACCCTAATGTAAAACCCTAGTTTGAAACACTAAGCCTAATTTGAAACCCTAGTTTGAAACCCTAACCCTAATGTAAAACCCTAGTTTGTAACCCTAACCCAAATGTAAAACCCTAGTTTGAAACCCTAACCCTAATGTAAAACCCTAGTTTGAAACCCTAACCCTAATGTAAAACCCTAGTTTGAAGCATTAACCCTAATGTAAAACCCTAGTTTGAAACCCTAACCCAAATGTTAAACCCTAGTTTGAAACCCTGACCCTAAATTGAAACCCTAGTTTCAAACCCTAACCCTAATGTAAAACCCTAGTTTGAAACCCTAACCCTAATGTAAAACCCTAGTTTGTAACCCTAACCCTAATGTAAAACCCTAGTTTGAAACCCTAACCCTAATGTAAAACCCTAGTTTGAAGCACTAACCCTAATGTAAAACACTAGTTTGAAACGCTAACCCTAATGTAAAACCCTAGTTTGAAACCCCAATTTTAATTTGAAACCATAGTTTAAAACCCTAAACCTAATGTAAAACCCTAGTTTGAAACCCTAACCCTAATTTGAAACCCTAGTTTGAAACCCTAACCCTAATGTAAAACCCTAGTTTGTAACCCTAACCCTAATTTGAAACCCTAGTTTGAAACCGTAACCCTAATGTTAAACCCTAGTTTGAAACCCTAACCCTAATGTAAAACCCTAGTTTGAAACCCTAACCCTAATTTGAATTCCTAGTTTGAAACCCTAAGCCTAATGTAAAACCCTTGTTTGAAACCCTAACCCTAATGTAAAACCCTAGTTTGAAACCCTAACCCTAATGTTAAAGCCTAGTTTGTAACCCTAACCCTAATGTAAAACCCTAGTTTGAAACCCTAACCCTAATGTTAAACCCTAGTTTGAAACCCTAACCCTAATGTAAAACCCTTGTTTGAAACCCTAACCCTAATGTAAAACCCTAGTTTGAAACCCTAACCCTAATTTGAAACCCTAGTTTGAAAACCTAACCCTAATGTAAAACCCTAGTTTGAAACCCTAACCCTAATGATAAACCCTATTTTGAAACCGTAACCCTAATTTTGAAACCCTAACACTAATGATAAACCCTATTTTGAAACCGTAACCCTAATTTTGAAACCCTAGTTTGAAACCCTAACCCTAATTTGAAACCCCTGTTTGAAATCCTAACTCTAATGTGAAACCTTAGTTTGAAACCCTAACCCTCATAAAAAACCCTAGTTTGTAACCCTAACCCAAATGTAAAACCCTAGTTTGAAACACTAACCCTAATGTAAAACCCTAGTTTGAAACGCTAACCCTAATGTAAAACCCTAGTTTGAAGCATTAACCCTAAAGTAAAACACTAGTTTGAAACCCTAACCCTAATGTTAAACCCTAGTTTGAAACCCTAACCCTAATGTAAAACCCTAGTTTGAAACCCTAACCCTAATGATAAACCCTAGTTTGAAACCCTAACCCTAAATTGAAACCCTAGTTTGATACCCTAACCCTAATGTAAAACCCTAGTTTGAAACCCTAACCCTAATGTAAAACCCTAGTTTGTAACCCTAACCCTAATGTAAAACCCTAGTTTGAAACCCTAACCCTAATGTAAAACCCTAGTTTGAAGCACTAAACCTAATGTAAAACACTAGTTTGAAACACTAACCCTAATGTAAAACCCTAGTTTGAAGCATTAACCCTAATGTAAAACCCTAGTTTGAAACCCTAACCCAAATGTTAAACCCTAGTTTGAAACCCTAACCCTAAATTGAAACCCTAGTTTCAAACCCTAACCCTAATGTAAAACCCTAGTTTGAAACCCTAACCCTAATGTAAAACCCTAGTTTGTAACCCTAACCCTAATGTAAAACCCTAGTTTGAAACCCTAACGCTAATGTAAAATCCTAGTTTGAAACCCTAACCCTAATGTAAAACCCTAGTTTGAAGCACTAACCCTAATGTAAAACACTAGTTTGAACGCTAACCCTAATGTAAAACCGTAGTTTGAAACCCCAAATCTAATTTGAAACCAGTTTAAAACCCTAAACCTAATGTAAAACCCTAGTTTGAAACCCTAACCCTAATTTGAAACCCTAGTTTGAAACCCTAACCCTAATGTAAAACCCTAGTTTGTAACCCTAACCCTAATTTGAAACCCTAGTTTGAAACCCTAACCCTAATGTTAAACCCTAGTTTGAAACCCAAACCTTAATGTAAAACCCTAGTTTGAAACCCTAACCCTAATGTAAAACCCTAGTTTGAAACCCTAACCCTAATTTGAAACCCTAGTTTGAAAACCTAACCCTATAGTAAAACCCTAGTTTGAAACCCTAACCCTAATGATAAACCCTAGTTTGAAACCGTAACCCTAATTTTGAAACCCTAGTTTGAAACCCTAACCCTAATTTAAAACCCTAGTTTGAAACCCTAACCCTAATTTGAAACCCTAGTTTGAAACCCTAAGCCTAATGTAAAACCCTTGTTTGAAACCCTAACCCTAATGTAAAACCCTAGTTTGAAACTCTAACCCTAATGTTAAAGCCTAGTTTGTAACCCTAACCCTAATGTAAAACCCTAGTTTGAAACCCTAACCCTAATGTTAAACCCTAGTTTGAAACCCTAACCCTAATGTAAAACCCTTGTTTGAAACCCTAACCCTAATGTAAAACCCTAGTTTGAAACCCTAACCCTAATTTGAAACCCTAGTTTGAAAACCTAACCCTAATGTAAAACCCTAGTTTGAAACCCTAACCCTAATGATAAACCCTATTTTGAAACCGTAACCCTAATTTTGAAACCCTAACACTAATGATAAACCCTATTTTGAAACCGTAACCCTAATTTTGAAACCCTAGTTTGAAACCCTAACCCTAATTTGAAACCCCTGTTTGAAATCCTAACTCTAATGTGAAACCTTAGTTTGAAACCCTAACCCTCATAAAAAACCCTAGTTTGTAACCCTAACCCAAATGTAAAACCCTAGTTTGAAACACTAACCCTAATGTAAAACCCTAGTTTGAAACGCTAACCCTAATGTAAAACCCTGGTTTGAAGCATTAACCCTAAAGTAAAACACTAGTTTGAAACCCTAACCCTAATGTAAAACCCTAGTTTGAAACCCTAACCCTAATGATAAACCCTAGTTTGAAACCCTAACCCTAAATTGAAACCCTAGTTTGATACCCTAACCCTAATGTAAAACCCTAGTTTGAAACCCTAACCCTAATGTAAAACCCTTGTTTGTAACCCTAACCCTAATGTAAAACCCTAGTTTGAAACCCTAACCCTAATGTAAAACCCTAGTTTGAAGCACTAAACCTAATGTAAAACACTAGTTTGAAACACTAACCCTAATGTAAAACCCTAGTTTGAAGCATTAACCCTAATGTAAAACCCTAGTTTGAAACCCTAACCCAAATGTTAAACCCTAGTTTGAAACCCTAACCCTAAATTGAAACCCTAGTTTCAAACCCTAACCCTAATGTAAAACCCTAGTTTGAAACCCTAACCCTAATGTAAAACCCTAGTTTGTAACCCTAACCCTAATGTAAAACCCTAGTTTGAAACCCTAACGCTAATGTAAAATCCTAGTTTGAAACCCTAACCCTAATGTAAAACCCTAGTTTGAAGCACTAACCCTAATGTAAAACACTAGTTTGAACGCTAACCCTAATGTAAAACCGTAGTTTGAAACCCCAAATCTAATTTGAAACCAGTTTAAAACCCTAAACCTAATGTAAAACCCTAGTTTGAAACCCTAACCCTAATTTGAAACCCTAGTTTGAAACCCTAACCCTAATGTAAAACCCTAGTTTGTAACCCTAACCCTAATTTGAAACCCTAGTTTGAAACCCTAACCCTAATGTTAAACCCTAGTTTGAAACCCAAACCTTAATGTAAAACCCTAGTTTGAAACCCTAACCCTAATGTAAAACCCTAGTTTGAAACCCTAACCCTAATTTGAAACCCTAGTTTGAAAACCTAACCCTATAGTAAAACCCTAGTTTGAAACCCTAACCCTAATGATAAACCCTAGTTTGAAACCGTAACCCTAATTTTGAAACCCTAGTTTGAAACCCTAACCCTAATTTGAAACCCCTGTTTGAAATCCTAACTCTAATGTGAAACCTTAGTTTGAAACCCTAACCCTCATAAAAAACCCTAGTTTGTAACCCTAACCCAAATGTAAAACCCTAGTTTGAAACACTAACCCTAAATTGAAACCCTAGTTTGAAACCCTAACCCTAATGTAAAACCCTAGTTTGAAACCCTAACCCTAATGTAAAACCCTAGTTTGTAACCCTAACCCTAATGTAAAACCCTAGTTTGAAACCCTAACCCTAATGTAAAACCCTAGTTTGTAACCCTAACCCTAATGTAAAACCCTAGTTTGAAACCCTAACCCTAATGTAAAACCCTAGTTTGAAGCACTAACCCTAATGTAAAACACTAGTTTGAAACACTAACCCTAATGTAAAACCCTAGTTTGAAGCATTAACCCTAATGTAAAACCCTAGTTTGAAACCCTAACCCAAATGTTAAACCCTAGTTTGAAACCCTAACCCTAAATTGAAACCTAGTTTCAAACCCTAACCCTAATGTAAAACCCTAGTTTGAAACCCTAACCCTAATGTAAAACCCTAGTTTGTAACCCTAACCCTAATGTAAAACCCTAGTTTGAAACCCTAACACTAATGTAAAACCCTAGTTTGAAACCCTAACCCTAATGTAAAACCCTAGTTTGAAGCACTAACCCTAATGTAAAACACTAGTTTGAAACGCTAACCCTAATGTAAAACCCTAGTTTGAAACCCCAAATCTAATTTGAAACCATAGTTTAAAACCCTAAACCTAATGTAAAACCCTAGTTTGAAACCCTAACCCTAATTTGAAACCCTAGTTTGAAACCCTAACCCTAATGTAAAACCCTTGTTTGAAACCCTAACCCTAATGTAAAACCCTAGTTTGAAACCCTAACCCTAATGTTAAAGCCTAGTTTGTAACCCTAACCCTAATGTAAAACCCTAGTTTGAAACCCTAACCCTAATGTTAAACCCTAGTTTGAAACCCTAACCCTAATGTAAAACCCTTGTTTGAAACCCTAACCCAAATGTTAAACCCTAGTTTGAAACCCTAACCCTAAATTGAAACCCTAGTTTGAAACCCTAACCCTAATGTAAAACCCTAGTTTGAAACCCTAACCCTAATGTAAAACCCTAGTTTGTAACCCTAACCCTAATGTAAAACCCTAGTTTGAAACCCTAACGCTAATGTAAAACCCTAGTTTGAAACCCTAACCCTAATGTAAAACCCTAGTTTGAAGCACTAACCCTAATGTAAAACACTAGTTTGAAACGCTAACCCTAATGTAAAACCCTAGTTTGAAACCCCAAATCTAATTTGAAACCATAGTTTAAAACCCTAAACCTAATGTAAAACCCTAGTTTGAAGCATTAACCCTAATGTAAAACACTAGTTTGAAACGCTAACCCTAATGTTAAACCCTAATTTGAAACCCTAACCCTAATGTAAAACCCTAGTTTGAAACCCTAACCCTAATGATAAACCCTAGTTTGAAACCCTAACCCTAATGTAAAACCCTAGTTTGAAACCCTAACCCTAATGTAAAACCCTAGTTTGTAACCCTAACTCTAATGTAAAACCCTAGTTTGAGGCAATAACACTAAATTTAAACCCCAGTTTGAAACCCTAACACTAATGTAAAACCCTAGTTTGTAACCCTAACCCTAATGTAAAACCTTAGTGTGAAACCCTAACCCTAATGTAAAACCCTAGTTTGAAACCCTAACCCTAATGTAAAACCCTAGTTTGAAACCCTAACCCTAATTTGAAACCCTAGTTTGAAACCCTAACCCTAATGTAAAACCCTTGTTTGAAACCCTAACCCTAATGTAAAACCCTAGTTTGAAACCCTAACCCTAATGTTAAAGCCTAGTTTGTAACCCTAACCCTAATGTAAAACCCTAGTTTGAAACCCTAACCCTAATGTTAAACCCTAGTTTGAAACCCTAACCCTAATGTAAATCCCTTGTTTGAAACCCTAACCCTAATGTAAAACCCTAGTTTGAAACACTAAGCCTAATTTGAAACCCTAGTTTGAAACCCTAACCCTAATGTAAAACCCTAGTTTGTAACCCTAACCCAAATGTAAAACCCTAGTTTGAAACCCTAACCCTAATGTAAAACCCTAGTTTGAAACCCTAACCCTAATGTAAAACCCTAGTTTGAAGCATTAACCCTAATGTAAAACCCTAGTTTGAAACCCTAACCCAAATGTTAAACCCTAGTTTGAAACCCTAACCCTAAATTGAAACCCTAGTTTCAAACCCTAACCCTAATGTAAAACCCTAGTTTGAAACCCTAACCCTAATGTAAAACCCTAGTTTGTAACCCTAACCCTAATGTAAAACCCTAGTTTCAAACCCTAACGCTAATGTAAAACCCTAGTTTGAAACCCTAACCCTAATGTAAAACCCTAGTTTGAAGCACTAACCCTAATGTAAAACACTAGTTTGAAACGCTAACCCTAATGTAAAACCCTAGTTTGAAACCCCAAATCTAATTTGAAACCATAGTTTAAAACCCTAAACCTAATGTAAAACCCTAGTTTGAAACCCTAACCCTAATTTGAAACCCTAGTTTGAAACCCTAACCCTAATGATAAACCCTAGTTTGAAACACTAACCCTAAATTTAAACCCTAGTTTGAAACACTAACCCTAAGGTAAAACCCTAGTTTGAAACCCTAACCCTAATGTAAAACCCTAGTTTGAAACCCTAACCCTAATTTGAAACCCTAGTTTGAAACCCTAACCCTAATGATAAACCCTAGTTTGAAACACTAACCCTAAATTTAAACCCTAGTTTGAAACACTAACCCTAAGGTAAAACCCTAGTTTGAAACCCTAACCCTAATGTAAAACCCTAGTTTGTAACCCTAACCCTAATGTAAAACCATAGTTTGAAACCCTAACCCTAATTTAAAACCCTAGTTTGTAACCCTAACCCTAATGTAAAATGACTGTTTTGAAACCCTAACCCTAATTTAAAACCCTTGTTTGAAACTCTAACCCTAATGTAAAACCCTAGTTTGAAACCCTAATCCTAATTTTAAACCCTAGTTTGTAACCCTAACCCTAATGTAAAACCCTAGTTTGAAACCCTAACCCTAATGTAAAACCCTAGTTTGAAACCCTAACCCTAATGTAAAACCCTAGTTTGTAACCCTAACTCTAATGTAAAACCCTAGTTTGAAACCCTAACCCTAATGTAAAACCCTAGTTTGAAACCCTAACCCTAATGTAAAACCCTTGTTTGAAACCCTAACCCTAATTTGAAACCCTAGTTTGAAACCCTAACCCTAATGTTAAACCCTAGTTTGAAACCCTAACCCTAATGTAAAACCCTAGTTTGAAACCCTAACCCTAATGTAAAACCCCTTGTTTGTAACCCTAACCCTAATTTGAAACCCTAGTTTGAAACCCTAACCCTAATGTTAAACCCTAGTTTGAAACCCTAACCCTAATGTAAAACCCTAGTTTGTAACCCTAACTCTAATGTAAAACCCTAGTTTGAAGCAATAACACTAATGTTAAACCCTAGTTTGAAACCCTAACCCTAATGTAAATCCCTTGTTTGAAACCCTAACCCTAATGTAAAACCCTAGTTTGAAACACTAAGCCTAATTTGAAACCCTAGTTTGAAACCCTAACCCTAATGTAAAACCCTTGTTTGAAACCCTAACCCTAATGTAAAACCCTAGTTTGAAACCCTAACCCTAATGTTAAAGCCTAGTTTGTAACCCTAACCCTAATGTAAAACCCTAGTTTGAAACCCTAACCCTAATGTTAAACCCTAGTTTGAAACCCTAACCCTAATGTAAATCCCTTGTTTGAAACCCTAACCCTAATGTAAAACCCTAGTTTGAAACACTAAGCCTAATTTGAAACCCTAGTTTGAAACCCTAACCCTAATGTAAAACCCTAGTTTGTAACCCTAACCCAAATGTAAAACCCTAGTTTGAAACCCTAACCCTAATGTAAAACCCTAGTTTGAAACCCTAACCCTAATGTAAAACCCTAGTTTGAAGCATTAACCCTAATGTAAAACCCTAGTTTGAAACCCTAACCCAAATGTTAAACCCTAGTTTGAAACCCTAACCCTAAATTGAAACCCTAGTTTCAAACCCTAACCCTAATGTAAAACCCTAGTTTGAAACCCTAACCCTAATGTAAAACCCTAGTTTGTAACCCTAACCCTAATGTAAAACCCTAGTTTCAAACCCTAACGCTAATGTAAAACCCTAGTTTGAAACCCTAACCCTAATGTAAAACCCTAGTTTGAAGCACTAACCCTAATGTAAAACACTAGTTTGAAACGCTAACCCTAATGTAAAACCCTAGTTTGAAACCCCAAATCTAATTTGAAACCATAGTTTAAAACCCTAAACCTAATGTAAAACCCTAGTTTGAAACCCTAACCCTAATTTGAAACCCTAGTTTGAAACCCTAACCCTAATGATAAACCCTAGTTTGAAACACTTACCCTAAATTTAAACCCTAGTTTGAAACACTAACCCTAAGGTAAAACCCTAGTTTGAAACCCTAACCCTAATGTAAAACCCTAGTTTGAAACCCTAACCCTAATTTGAAACCCTAGTTTGAAACCCTAACCCTAATGATAAACCCTAGTTTGAAACACTAACCCTAAATTTAAACCCTAGTTTGAAACACTAACCCTTAGGTAAAACCCTAGTTTGAAACCCTAACCCTAATGTAAAACCCTAGTTTGTAACCCTAACCCTAATGTAAAACCATAGTTTGAAACCCTAACCCTAATGTAAAACCCTAGTTTGTAACCCTAACCCTAATGTAAAATGACTGTTTTGAAACCCTAACCCTAATTTAAAACCCTTGTTTGAAACTCTAACCCTAATGTAAAACCCTAGTTTGAAACCCTAACCCTAATGTAAAACCCTTGTTTGAAACCCTAACCCTAATTTGAAACCCCTTGTTTGTAACCCTAACCCTAATGTTAAACCCTAGTTTGAAACCCTAACCCTAATGTAAAACCCTAGTTTGAAACCCTAACCCTAATGTAAAACCCCTTGTTTGTAACCCTAACCCTAATTTGAAACCCTAGTTTGAAACCCTAACCCTAATGTTAAACCCTAGTTTGAAACCCTAACCCTAATGTAAAACCCTAGTTTGAAACCCTAACCCTAATGTAAAACCCCTTGTTTGTAACCCTAACCCTAATTTGAAACCCTAGTTTGAAACCCTTACCCTAATGTTAAACCCTAGTTTGAAACCCTAACCCTAATGTAAAACCCTAGTTTGAAACCCTAACCCTAATTTGAAACCCTAGTTTGAAATCCTAACCCTAATGTAAAACCCCTTGTTTGTAACCCTAACCCTAATTTGAAACCCTAGTTTGAAACCCTAACCCTAATGTTAAACCCTAGTTTGAAACCCTAACCCTAATGTAAAACCCTAGTTTGAAACCCTAACCCTAATTTGAAACCCTTGTTTGAAACCCTAACCCTAATTTGAAACCCCTGTTTGAAATCCTAACTCTAATGTGAAACCTTAGTTTGAAACCCTAACCCTCATAAAAAACCCTAGTTTGTAACCCTAACCCTAATGTAAAATCCTAGTTTGTAACCCTAACCCTAATGTTAAACCCTAGTTTGAAACCCTAACCCTAATGATAAACCCTAGTTTGAAACCCTAACCCTAAATTGAAACCCTAGTTTGAAACCCTAACCCTAATGTAAAACCCTAGTTTGAAACCCTAACGCTAATGTAAAACCCTAGTTTGAAACCCTAACCCTAATGTAAAACCATAGTTTGAAGCACTAACCCTAATGTAAAACACTAGTTTGAAACGCTAACCCTAATGTAAAACCCTAGTTTGAAGCATTAACCCTAATGTTAAACCCTAGTTTAAAACCCTAACACTAAATTGAAACCCCAGTTTGAAACCCTAACACTAATGTAAAACCCTAGTTTGTAACCCTAACCCTAATGTAAAACCTTAGTGTGAAACCCTAACCCTAATGTAAAACCCTAGTTTGAAACCCTAACCCTAATGTAAAACCCTAGTTTGAAACCCTAACCCTAATTTGAAACCCTAGTTTGAAACCCTAACCCTAATGTAAAACCCTTGTTTGAAACCCTAACCCTAATGTAAAACAATAGTTTGAAACCCTAACCCTAATGTTAAAGCCTAGTTTGTAACCCTAACCCTAATGTAAAACCCTAGTTTGAAACCCTAACCCTAATATTAAACCCTAGTTTGAAACCCTCACCCTAATGTAAATCTCTTGTTTGAAACCCTAACCCTAATGTAAAACCCTAGTTTGAAACACTAAGCCTAATTTGAAACCCTAGTTTGAAACCCTAACCCTAATGTAAAACCCTAGTTTGAAACCCTAACCCTAATGTAAAACCCTAGTTTGAAGCATTAACCCTAATGTAAAACCCTAGTTTGAAACCCTAACCCAAATGTTAAACCCTAGTTTGAAACCCTAACCCTAAATTGAAACCCTAGTTTCAAACCCTAACCCTAATGTAAAACCCTAGTTTGAAACCCTAACCCTAATGTAAAACCCTAGTTTGTAACCCTAACCCTAATGTAAAACCCTAGTTTGAAACCCTAACCCTAATGTAAAACCCTAGTTTGAAGCACTAACCCTAATGTAAAACACTAGTTTGAAACGCTAACCCTAATGCAAAACCCTAGTTTGAAACCCCAAATCTAATTTGAAACCATAGTTTAAAACCCTAAACCTAATGTAAAACCCTAGTTTGAAACCCTAACCCTAATGATAAACCCTAGTTTGAAACACTAACCCTAAATTTAAACCCTAGTTTGAAACACTAACCCTAAGGTAAAACCCTAGTTTGAAACCCTAACCCTAATGTAAAACCCTAGTTTGTAACCCTAACCCTAATGTAAAACCATAGTTTGAAACCCTAACCCTAATGTAAAACCCTAGTTTGAAAACCTAACCCTAATGTAAAACCCTAGTTTGTAACCCTAACTCTAATGTTAAACCCTAGTTTGAAACCCTAACCCTAATGTAAAACCCTAGTTTGAAACCCTAACCCTAATGTAAAACCCTAGTTTGTAACCCTAACCCTAATGTAAAATGACTGTTTTGAAACCCTAACCCTATTTTAAAACCCTTGTTTGAAACTCTAACCCTAATGTAAAACCCTAATTTGAAACCCTTATCCTAATTTTAAACCCTAGTTTGTAACCCTAACCCTAATGTAAAACCCTAGTTTGAAACCCTAACCCTAATGTTAAACCGTAGTTTGAAACCCTAACCCTAATGTAAAACCCTTGTTTGAAACCCTAACCCTAATGTAAAACCCTAGTTTGAAACCCTAAGCCTAATTTGAAACCCTAGTTTGAAACCCTAACCCTAATGTAAAACCCTAGTTTGTAACCCTAACCCAAATGTAAAACCCTAGTTTGAAACCCTAACCCTAATGTAAAACCCTAGTTTGAAACCCTAACCCTAATGTAAAACCATAGTTTGAAGCATTAACCCTAATGTAAAACCCTAGTTTGAAGCACTAACCCTAATGTAAAACACTAGTTTGAAACGCTAACCCTAATGTAAAACCCTAGTTTGAAACCCCAAATCTAATTTGAAACCATAGTTTAAAACCCTAACCCTAATGTAAAACCCTAGTTTGAAGCATTAACCCTAATGTAAAAAACTAGTTTGAAACGCTAATCCTAATGTTAAACCCTAATTTGAAACCCTAACCCTAATGTAAAACCCTAGTTTGAAACCCTAACCCTAATGATAAACCCTAGTTTGAAACACTAACCCTAAATTTAAACCCTAGTTTGAAACCCTAACCCTAAGGTAAAACCCTAGTTTGAAACCCTAACCCTAATGTAAAACCCTAGTTTGTAACCCTAACCCTAATGTAAAATCATAGTTTGAAACCCTAACCCTAATGTAAAACCCTAGTTTGAAACCCTAACCCTAATGTAAAACCCTAGTTTGTAACCCTAACTCTAATGTAAAACCCTAGTTTGAAACCCTAACCCTAATGTAAAACCCTAGTTTGAAACCCTAACCCTAATGTAAAACCCTTGTTTGAAACCCTAACCCTAATTTTAAACCCGAGTTTGAAACCCTAACCCTAATGTAAAACCCCTTGTTTGTAACCCTAACCCTAATTTGAAACCCTAGTTTGAAACCCTAACCCTAATGTTAAACCCTAGTTTGAAACCCTAACCCTAATGTAAAACCCTAGTTTGAAACCCTAACCCTAATTTGAAACCCTAGTTTGAAATCCTAACCCTAATGTAAAACCCCGTGTTTGTAACGCTAACCCTAATTTGAAACCCTAGTTTGAAACCCTAACCCTAATGTTAAACCCTAGTTTGAAACCCTAACCCTAATGTAAAACCCTAGTTTGAAACCCTAACCCTAATTTGAAACCCTTGTTTGAAACCCTAACCCTAATTTGAAACCCCTGTTTGAAATCCTAACTCTAATGTGAAACCTTAGTTTGAAACCCTAACCCTCATAAAAAACCCTAGTTTGTAACCCTAACCCTAATGTAAAATCCTAGTTTGTCACCCTAACCCTAATGTTAAACCCTAGTTTGAAACCCTAACCCTAATGATAAACCCTAGTTTGAAACCCTAACCCTAATGATAAACCCTAGTTTGAAACCCTAACCCTAAATTGAAACCCTAGTTTGAAACCCTAACCCTAATGTAAAACCCTAGTTTGAAACCCTAACCCTAATGTAAAACCCTAGTTTGAAACCCTAACCCTAATGTAAAACCATAGTTTGAAGCACTAACCCTAATGTAAAACACTAGTTTGAAACCCTAACCCAAATGTTAAACCCTAGTTTGAAACCCTAACCCTAAATTGAAACCCTAGTTTCAAACCCTAACCCTAATGTAAAATCCTAGTTTGAAACCCTAACCCTAATGTAAAACCCTAGTTTGTAACCCTAAACCTAATGTAAAACCCTAGTTTGAAACCCTAACCCTAATGTAAAACCCTAGTTTGAAGCACTAACCCTAATGTAAAACACTAGTTTGAAACGCTAACCCTAAATTGAAACCCTAGTTTGAAACCCTAACCCTAATGTAAAACCCTAGTTTGAAACCCTAACCCTAATATAAAACCCTAGTTTGAAACCCTAACCCTAATGTAAAACCATAGTTTGAAGCACTAACCCTAATGTAAAACACTAGTTTGAAACGCTAACCCTAATGTAAAACCCTAGTTTGAAGCATTAACCCTAATGTTAAACCCTAGTTTGAAACCCTAACACTAAATTGAAACCCTAGTTTGAAACCCTAACATTAATGTAAAACCCTAGTTTGTAACCCTAACCCTAATGTAAAACCTAAGTGTGAAACCCTAACCCTAATGTAAAACCCTAGTTTGAAACCCTAACCCTAATGTAAAACCCTAGTTTGAAACCCTAACCCTAATTTGAAACCCTAGTTTGAAACCCTAACCCTAATGTAAAACCCTAGTTTGAAACCCTAACCCTAATGTAAAACCCTTGTTTGAAACCCTAACCCTAATGTAAAACCATAGTTTGAAACCCTAACCCTAATGTAAAACCCTAGTTTGAAACCCTAACCCTAATGTAAAACCCTAGTTTGTAACCCTAACTCTAATGTTAAACCCTAGTTTGAAACCCTAACCCTAATGTAAAACCCTAGTTTGAAACCCTAACCCTAATGTAAAACCCTAGTTTGTAACCCTAACCCTAATGTAAAATGACTGTTTTGAAACCCTAACCCTATTTTAAAACCCTTGTTTGAAACTCTAACCCTAATGTAAAACCCTAGTTTGAAACCCTAATCCTAATTTTAAACCCTAGTTTGTAACCCTAACCCTAATGTAAAACCCTAGTTTGAAACCCTAACCCTAATGTTAAACCGTAGTTTGAAACCCTAACCCTAATGTAAAACCCTTGTTTGAAACCCTAACCCTAATGTAAAACCCTAGTTTGAAACCCTAAGCCTAATTTGAAACCCTAGTTTGAAACCCTAACCCTAATGTAAAACCCTAGTTTGTAACCCTAACCCAAATGTAAAACCCTAGTTTGAAACCCTAACCCTAATGTAAAACCCTAGTTTGAAACCCTAACCCTAATGTAAAACCATAGTTTGAAGCATTAACCCTAATGTAAAACCCTAGTTTGAAGCACTAACCCTAATGTAAAACACTAGTTTGAAATGCTAACCCTAATGTAAAACCCTAGTTTGAAACCCCAAATCTAATTTGAAACCATAGTTTAAAACCCTAACCCTAATGTAAAACCCTAGTTTGAAGCATTAACCCTAATGTAAAAAACTAGTTTTAAACGCTAATCCTAATGTTAAACCCTAATTTGAAACCCTAACCCTAATGTAAAACCCTAGTTTGAAACCCTAACCCTAATGATAAACCCTAGTTTGAAACACTAACCCTAAATTTAAACCCTAGTTTGAAACCCTAACCCTAAGGTAAAACCCTAGTTTGAAACCCTAACCCTAATGTAAAACCCTAGTTTGTAACCCTAACCCTAATGTAAAACCATAGTTTGAAACCCTAACCCTAATGTAAAACCCTAGTTTGAAACCCTAACCCTAATGTAAAACCCTAGTTTGTAACCCTAACTCTAATGTAAAACCCTAGTTTGAAACCCTAACCCTAGTGTAAAACCCTAGTTTGAAACCCTAACCCTAATGTAAAACCCTTGTTTGAAACCCTAACCCTAATTTTAAACCCGAGTTTGAAACCCTAACCCTAATGTAAAACCCCTTGTTTGTAACCCTAACCCTAATTTGAAACCCTAGTTTGAAACCCTAACCCTAATGTTAAACCCTAGTTTGAAACCCTAACCCTAATGTAAAACCCTAGTTTGAAACCCTAACCCTAATTTGAAACCCTAGTTTGAAATCCTAACCCTAATGTAAAACCCCGTGTTTGTAACCCTAACCCTAATTTGAAACCCTAGTTTGAAACCCTAACCCTAATGTTAAACCCTAGTTTGAAACCCTAACCCTAATGTAAAACCCTAGTTTGAAACCCTAACCCTAATTTGAAACCCTTGTTTGAAACCCTAACCCTAATTTGAAACCCCTGTTTGAAATCCTAACTCTAATGTGAAACCTTAGTTTGAAACCCTAACCCTCATAAAAAACCCTAGTTTGTAACCCTAACCCTAATGTAAAATCCTAGTTTGTAACCCTAACCCTAATGTTAAACCCTAGTTTGAAACCCTAACCCTAATGATAAACCCTAGTTTGAAACCCTAACCCTAATGATAAACCCTAGTTTGAAACCCTAACCCTAAATTGAAACCCTAGTTTGAAACCCTAACCCTAATGTAAAACCCTAGTTTGAAACCCTAACCCTAATGTAAAACCCTAGTTTGAAACCCTAACCCTAATGTAAAACCATAGTTTGAAGCACTAACCCTAATGTAAAACACTAGTTTGAAACCCTAACCCAAATGTTAAACCCTAGTTTGAAACCCTAACCCTAAATTGAAACCCTAGTTTCAAACCCTAACCCTAATGTAAAACCCTAGTTTGAAACCCTAACCCTAATGTAAAACCCTAGTTTGTAACCCTAACCCTAATGTAAAACCCTAGTTTGAAACCCTAACCCTAATGTAAAACCCTAGTTTGAAGCACTAACCCTAATGTAAAACACTAGTTTGAAACGCTAACCCTAAATTGAAACCCTAGTTTGAAACCCTAACCCTAATGTAAAACCCTAGTTTGAAACCCTAACCCTAATGTAAAACCCTAGTTTGAAACCCTAACCCTAATGTAAAACCATAGTTTGAAGCACTAACCCTAATGTAAAACACTAGTTTGAAACGCTAACCCTAATGTAAAACCCTAGTTTGAAGCATGAACCCTAATGTTAAACCCTAGTTTGAAACCCTAACACTAAATTGAAACCCCAGTTTGAAACCCTAACATTAATGTAAAACCCTAGTTTGTAACCCTAACCCTAATGTAAAACCTTAGTGTGAAACCCTAACCCTAATGTAAAACCCTAGTTTGAAACCCTAACCCTAATGTAAAACCCTAGTTTGAAACCCTAACCCTAATTTGAAACCCTAGTTTGAAACCCTAACCCTAATGTAAAACCCTTGTTTGAAACCCTAACCCTAATGTAAAACCCTAGTTTGAAACCCTAACCCTAATGTTAAAGCATAGTTTGTAACCCTAACCCTAATGTAAAACCCTAGTTTGAAACCCTAACCCTAATGTTAAACCCTAGTTTGAAACCCTAACCCTAATGTAAATCCCTTGTTTGAAACCCTAACCCTAATGTAAAACCCTAGTTTGAAACACTAAGCCTAATTTGAAACCCTAGTTTGAAACCCTAACCCTAATGTAAAACCCTAGTTTGAAACCCTAACCCTAATGTAAAACCCTAGTTTGAAGCATTAACCCTAATGTAAAACCCTAGTTTGAAACCCTAACCCAAATGTTAAACCCTAGTTTGAAACCCTAACCCTAAATTAAAACCCTAGTTTCAAACCCTAACCCTAATGTAAAACCCTAGTTTGAAACCCTAACCCTAATGTAAAACCCTAGTTTGTAACCCTAACCCTAATGTAAAACCCTAGTTTGAAACCCTAACCCTAATGTAAAACCCTAGTTTGAAGCACTAACCCTAATGTAAAACACTAGTTTGAAACGCTAACCCTAATGTAAAACCCTAGTTTGAAACCCCAAATCTAATTTGAAACCCTAGTTTGAAACCCTAACCCTAATGATAAACCCTAGTTTGAAACACTAACCCTAAATTTAAACCCTAGTTTAAAACACTAACCCTAAGGTAAAACCCTAGTTTGAAACCCTAACCCTAATGTAAAACCCTAGTTTGTAACCCTAACCCTAATGTAAAACCATAGTTTGAAACCCTAACCCTAATGTAAAACCTTAGTTTGTAACCCTAACTCTAATGTAAAACCCTAGTTTGAAACCCTAACCCTAATGTAAAACCCTAGTTTGAAACCCTAACCCTAATGTAAAACCCTTGTTTGAAACCCTAACCCTAATTTTAAACCCGCGTTTGAAACCCTAACCCTAATGTAAAACACTAGTTTGTAACCCTAACCCTAATGTAAAACCCTTGTTTGAAACCCTAACCCTAATGTAAAACCCTAGTTTGAAACCCTAAGCCTAATTTGAAACCCTAGTTTGAAACCCTAACCCTAATGTAAAACCCTAGTTTGAAACCCTAACCCTAATGTAAAACCCTAGTTTGTAACCCTAACCCTAATGTAAAATGACTGTTTTGAAACCCTAACCCTAATTTAAAACCCTTGTTTGAAACTCTAACCCTAATGTAAAATCCTAGTTTGAAACCCTAATCCTAATTTTAAACCCTAGTTTGTAACCCTAACCCTAATGTAAAACCCTAGTTTGAAACCCTAACCCTAATGTTAAACCCTAGTTTGAAACCCTAACCCTAATGTAAATTCCTTGTTTGAAACCCTAACCCTAATGTAAAACCCTAGTTTGAAACCCTAAGCCTTATTTGAAACCCTAGTTTGAAACCCTAACCCTAATGTAAAACCCTAGTTTGTAACCCTAACCCAAATGTAAAACCCTAGTTTGAAACCCTAACCCTAATGTAAAACCCTAGTATGAAACCCTAACCCTAATGTAAAACCATAGTTTGAAGCATTAACCCTAATGTAAAACCCTAGTTTGAAGCACTAACCCTAATGTAAAACACTAGTTTGAAACGCTAACCCTAATGTAAAACCATAGTTTGAAGCATTAACCCTAATGTAAAACCCTAGTTTGAAGCACTAACCCTAATGTAAAACCATAGTTTGAAGCATTAACCCTAATGTAAAACCCTAGTTTGAAGCACTATTCCTAATGTAAAACACTAGTTTAAAACCCTAACCCTAATGTAAAACCCTAGTTTGAAGCATTAACCCTAATGTAAAAAACTAGTTTGAAACGCTAATCCTAATGTTAAACCCTAATTTGAAACCCTAACCCTAATGTAAAACCCTAGTTTGAAACCCTAACCCTAATGATAAACCCTAGTTTGAAACACTAACCCTAAATTTAAACCCTAGTTTGAAACCCTAACCCTAAGGTAAAACCCTAGTTTGAAACCCTAACCCTAATGTAAAACCCTAGTTTGTAACCCTAACCCTAATGTAAAACCATAGTTTGAAACCCTAACCCTAATGTAAAACCCTAGTTTGAAACCCTAACCCTAATGTAAAACCCTAGTTTGTAACCCTAACTCTAATGTAAAACCCTAGTTTGAAACCCTAACCCTAATGTAAAACCCTAGTTTGAAACCCTAACCCTAATGTAAAACCCTTGTTTGAAACCCTAACCCTAATTTTAAACCCGAGTTTGAAACCCTAACCCTAATGTAAAACCCCTTGTTTGTAACCCTAACCCTAATTTGAAACCCTAGTTTGAAACCCTAACCCTAATGTTAAACCCTAGTTTGAAACCCTAACCCTAATGTAAAACCCTAGTTTGAAACCCTAACCCTAATTTGAAACCCTAGTTTGAAATCCTAACCCTAATGTAAAACCCCGTGTTTGTAACCCTAACCCTAATTTGAAACCCTAGTTTGAAACCCTAACCATAATGTTAAACCCTAGTTTGAAACCCTAACCCTAATGTAAAACCCTAGTTTGAAACCCTAACCCTAATTTAAAACCCTTGTTTGAAACCCTAACCCTAATTTGAAACCCCTGTTTGAAATCCTAACTCTAATGTGAAACCTTAGTTTGAAACCCTAACCCTCATAAAAAACCCTAGTTTGTAACCCTAACCCTAATGTAAAATCCTAGTTTGTAATCCTAACCCTAATGTTAAACCCTAGTTTGAAACCCTAACCCTAATGATAAACCCTAGTTTGAAGCACTAACCCTAATGTAAAACCCTAGTTTGAAACCCTAACCCTAATGTAAAACTATAGTTTGAAGCACTAACCCTAATGTAAAACACTAGTTTGAAACGCTAACCCTAATGTAAAACCCTAGTTTGAAGCATTAACCCTAATGTTAAACCCTAGTTTGAAACCCTAACACTAAATTGAAACCCTAGTTTGAAACCCTAACCCTAATGTAAAACCCTTGTTTGAAACCCTAACCCTAATGTAAAACCCTAGTTTAAAACCCTAACCCTAATGTTAAAGCATAGTTTGTAACCCTAACCCTAATGTAAAACCCTAGTTTGAAACCCTAACCCTAATGTTAAACCCTAGTTTGAAACCCTAACCCTAATGTAAATCCCTAGTTTGAAACCCTAACCCTAATGTAAAACCCTAGTTTGTAACCCTAACCCAAATGTAAAACCCTAGTTTGAAACCCTAACCCTAATGTAAAACCCTAGTTTGAAACCCTAACCCTAATGTAAAACCCTAGTTTGAAGCATTAACCCTAATGTAAAACCCTAGTTTGAAACCCTAACCCAAATGTTAAACCCTAGTTTGAAACCCTAACCCTAAATTGAAACCCTAGTTTCAAACCCTAACCCTAATGTAAAACCCTAGTTTCAAACCCTAACCCTAATGTAAAACCCTAGTTTGTAACCCTAACCCTAATGTAAAACCCTAGTTTGAAACCCTAACCCTAATGTAAAACCCTAGTTTGAAGCACTAACCCTAATGTAAAACACTAGTTTGAAACGCTAACCCTAATGTAAAACCCTAGTTTGAAACCCCAAATCTAATTTGAAACCATAGTTTAAAACACTAAACCTAATGTAAAACCCTAGTTTGAAACCCTAACCCTAATTTGAAACCCTAGTTTGAAACCCTAACCCTAATGTAAAACCCTAGTTTGTAACCCTAACCCTAATTTGAAACCCTAGTTTGAAACCCTAACCCTAATGTTAAACCCTAGTTTGAAACCCTAACCCTAATGTAAAACCCTAGTTTGAAACCCTAACCCTAATTTGAAACCCTAGTTTGAAACCCTAACCCTAATGTAAAACCCTTGTTTGAAACCCTAACCCTAATGTAAAACCCTAGTTTGAAACCCTAACCCTAATGTTAAAGCCTAGTTTGTAACCCTAACCCTAATGTAAAACCCTAGTTTGAAACCCTAACCCTAATGTTAAACCCTAGTTTGAAACCCTAACCCTAATGTAAAACCCTTGTTTGAAACCCTAACCCTCATGTAAAACCCTAGTTTGAAACCCTAACCCTAATTTGAAACCCTAGTTTGAAAACCTAACCCTAATGTAAAACCCTAGTTTGAAACCCTAACCCTAATGATAAACCCTAGTTTGAAACTGTAACCCTAATTTTGAAACCCTAGTTTGAAACCCTAACCCTAATTTGAAACCCCTGTTTGAAATCCTAACTCTAATGTGAAACCTTAGTTTGAAACCCTAACCCTCATAAAAAACCCTAGTTTGTAACCCTAACCCAAATGTAAAACCCTAGTTTGAAACACTAACCCTAATGTAAAACCCTAGTTTGAAACGCTAACCCTAATGTAAAACCCTAGTTTGAAGCATTAACCCTAAAGTAAAACACTAGTTTGAAACCCTAACCCTAATGTTAAACCCTAGTTTAAAACCCTAACCCTAATGTAAAACCCTAGTTTGAAACCCTAACCCTAATGATAAACCCTAGTTTGAAACCCTAACCCTAAATTGAAACCCTAGTTTGAAACCCTAACCCTAATGTAAAACCCTAGTTTGAAACCCTAACCCTAATGTAAAACCCTAGTTTGAAGCACTAACCCTAATGTAAAACACTAGTTTGAAACCCTAACCCTAATGTAAAACACTAGTTTGAAACCCTAACCCTAATGTTAAACCCTAGTTTGAAACCCTAACCCTAATGTAAAACCCTAGTTTGAAGCATTAACCCTAAAGTAAAACACTAGTTTGAAACCCTAACCCTAATGTTAAACCCTAGTTTGAAACCCTAACCCTAATGTAAAACCCTAGTTTGAAACCCTAACCCTAATGATAAACCCTAGTTTGAAACCCTAACCCTAAATTGAAACCCTAGTTTGAAACCCTAACCCTAATGTAAAACCCTAGTTTGAAACCCTAACCCTAATGTAAAACCCTAGTTTGTAACCCTAACCCTAATGTAAAACCCTAGTTTGAAACCCTAACCCTAATGTAAAACCCTAGTTTGAAGCACTAACCCTAATGTAAAACACTAGTTTGAAACACTAACCCTAATGTAAAACCCTAGTTTGAAGCATTAACCCTAATGTAAAACCCTAGTTTGAAACCCTAACCCAAATGTTAAACCCTAGTTTGAAACCCTAACCCTAAATTGAAACCCTAGTTTCAAACCCTAACCCTAATGTAAAACCCTAGTTTGAAACCCTAACCCTAATGTAAAACCCTAGTTTGAAACCCTAACGCTAATGTAAAACCCTAGTTTGAAACCCTAACCCTAATGTAAAACCCTAGTTTGAAGCACTAACCCTAATGTAAAACACTAGTTTGAAACGCTAACCCTAATGTAAAACCCTAGTTTGAAACCCCAAATCTAATTTGAAACCATAGTTTAAAACCCTAAACCTAATGTAAAACCCTAGTTTGAAACCCTAACCCTAATTTGAAACCCTAGTTTGAAACCCTAACCCTAATGTAAAACCCTAGTTTGTAACCCTAACCCTAATTTGAAACCCTAGTTTGAAACCCTAACCCTAATGTTAAACCCTAGTTTGAAACCCAAACCTTAATGTAAAACCCTAGTTTGAAACCCTAACCCTAATTTGAAACCCTAGTTTGAAAACCTAACCCTAATGTAAAACCCTAGTTTGAAACACTAACCCTAATGTAAAACCCTAGTTTGAAGCATTAACCCTAATGTTAAACCCTAGTTTGAAACCCTAACACTAAATTGAAACCCCAGTTTGAAACCCTAACCCTAATGTAAAACCCTAGTTTGAAACCCTAACCCTAATGTAAAACCCTAGTTTGAAACCCTAACCCTAATTTGAAACCCTAGTTTGAAACCCTAACCCTAATATAAAACCCTTGTTTGAAACCCTAACCCTAATGTAAAACCCTAGTTTGAAACCCTAACCCTAATGTTAAAGCCTAGTTTGTAACCCTAACCCTAATGTAAAACCCTAGTTTTAAACCCTAACCCTAATGTTAAACCCTAGTTTGAAACCCTAACCCTAATGTAAAACCCTTGTTTGAAACCCTAACCCAAATGTTAAACCCTAGTTTGAAACCCTAACCCTAAATTGAAACCCTAGTTTGAAACCCTAACCCTAATGTAAAACCCTAGTTTGAAACCCTAACCCTAATGTAAAACCCTAGTTTGTAACCCTAACCCTAATGTAAAACCCTAGTTTGAAACCCTAACGCTTATGTAAAACCCTAGTTTGAAACCCTAACCCTAATGTAAAACCCTAGTTTGAAGCACTAACCCTAATGTAAAAGACTAGTTTGAAACGCTAACCCTAATGTAAAACCCTAGTTTGAAACCCCAAATCTAATTTGAAACCATAGTTTAAAACCCTAAACCTAATGTAAAACCCTAGTTTGAAGCATTAACCCTAATGTAAAACACTAGTTTGAAACGCTAACCCTAATGTTAAACCCTAATTTGAAACCCTAACCCTAATGTAAAACCCTAGTTTGAAACCCTAACCCTAATGATAAACCCTAGTTTGAAACCCTAACCCTAATGTAAAACCCTAGTTTGAAACCCTAACCCTAATGTAAAACCCTAGTTTGTAACCCTAACTCTAATGTAAAACCCTAGTTTGAAGCAATAACCCTAAATTATAACCCTAGTTTGAAACTCTTACCCTAATGTAAAACCCTAGTTTGAAACCCTAACCGTAATGTAAAACCCTAGTTTGTAACCCTTACCCTAATGTTAAACCCTAGTTTGAAACCCTAACCCTAAGGTAAAACCCTAGTTTGAAAAACTTAACCCTAATGATAAACCCTAGTTTGAAACCCTAACCCTAATGCAAAACCCTAGTTTGAAACCCTAACCCTAATGTAAAACCCTTGTTTGTAACCCTAACCCAAATGTAAAGCCCTAGTTTGAAACCCAACCCTAATGTAAAACCCTAGTTTGAAGCATTAACCCTAATGTAAAACACTAGTTTGAAACCCTAACCCTAATTATAAGCCCTAGTTTGAAACCCTAACCCTAATGTAAAACCCTAGTTTGAAACCCTAACCCTAATGATAAACCCTAGTTTGAAACCCTAACCCTAAATTGAAACCCTAGTTTGAAACCCTAACCCTAATTTAAAACCCTAGTTTGAAACCCTAACTCTAATGTAAAACCCTAGTTTGTAACCCTAACCCTAATGTAAAACCCTAGTTTGAAATTCTAAACCTAATGTAAAACCCTAGTTTGAAACCCTAACCCTAATGTAAAACCCTTGTTTGAAACCCTAACCCTAAAACAAAACCCTAGATTGAAACCCTAAGCCTAATTTGAAACCCTAGTTTGAAACCCTAACCCTAATTTGAATCCCTAGTTTGAAATCCTAACCCTAATGTGAAACCCTAGTTTGAAACCCTAACCCTAATTAGAAACCCTAGTTTGAAACCCTAACCCTATTGTAAAACCCTTGTTTGATACCCTAACCCTAATGTAAAACCCTAGTTTGAAAACCTAACCCTAATGTAAAACCCTAGTGTGAAACCCTAACCCTAATTTTTAACCACTGTTTTTAAACCCTAACCCTAATGTAAAACCCTAGTTTGAAACCCTAAACCTAATGTAAAACCCTAGTTTGAAACCCTAACCCTAATGTAAAACCCTAGTTTGAAACCCTAACCCTAATGTAAAACCCTAGTTTGTAACCCTAACCCTAATGTAAAATGACTGTTTTGAAACCCTAACCCTAATGTAAAACCCTTGTTTGAAACCCTAACCCTAATGTAAAACCCTAGTTTGAAACCCTAAGCCTAATTTGAAACCCTAGTTTAAAACCCTAACCCTAATGTAAAACCCTAGTTTGAAACCCTAACCCTAATGTAAACCCTAGTTTGTAACCCTAACCCTAATGTAAAATGACTGTTTTGAAACCCTAACCCTAATGTAAAACCCTTGTTTGAAACTCTAACCCTAATGTAAAACCCTAGTTTGAAACCCTAATCCTAATTTTAAACCCTAGTTTGTAACCCTAACCCTAATGTAAAACCCTAGTTTGAAACCCTAACCCTAATGTTAAACCCTAGTTTGAAACCCTAACCCCTAATGTAAAACCCTAGTTTGAAACCCTAACCCCTAATGTAAAACCCTTGTTTGAAACCCTAACCCTAATGTAAAACCCTAGTTTGAAACCCTAAGCCTAATTTGAAACCCTAGTTTAAAACCCTAACCCTAATGTAAAACCCTAGTTTGAAACCCTAACCCTAATGTAAAACCCTAGTTTGTAACCCTAACCCTAATGTAAAATGACTGTTTTGAAACCCTAACCCTAATGTAAAACCCTTGTTTGAAACTCTAACCCTAATGTAAAACCCTAGTTTGAAACCCTAATCCTAATTTTAAACCCTAGTTTGTAACCCTAACCCTAATGTAAAACCCTAGTTTGAAACCCTAACCCTAATGTTAAACCCTAGTTTGAAACCCTAACCCTAATGTAAAACCCTTGTTTGAAACCCTAACCCTAATGTAAAACCCTAGTTTGAAACCCTAAGCCTAATTTGAAACCCTAGTTTGAAACCCTAACCCAAATGTAAAACCCTAGTTTGAAACCCTAACCCCTAATGTAAAACCCTAGTTTGAAACCCTAACCCTAATGTAAAACCATAGTTTGAAGCATTAACCCTAATGTTAAACCCTAGTTTGAAACCCTAACACTAAATTGAAACCCCAGTTTGAAACCCTAACATTAATGTAAAACCCTAGTTTGTAACCTGTCAGGTTCAGATGTAGACATTTATCAAATAAAGAGAGAAGAAGCATCTGGTTCCAAATTTATTACTCATGAGGAAGAGAAAACTGCAGCCTTAGTTTGATCGGTACAGAGTCTCTCTTGGTTCATCACTCAAATAGTCCCCTTATATGTACTAATCGGGGCATCTGATTACATGACAGAAAGAGAAAAACAACTCCCATCTCACTTCACACTCTCTAATGCGGCATGCAAGTCCAGGGACCCTGGCGTTGACGTGCGTCACGTCTTCTTATCAGTTGTCCCCACTCGGCAGCTGAGTCGTCCACTTGCAACTTCACCAAATACAATAACACTCCTTTGCAATACATAGCAATCCTAAACAGAAATTACTACACTATTACGTTGACTTGTGTTTCCCAAGAGGCAATTTACTTCAACACGGCAAATGTATAATAATCCTCCAAAATAATTCCTACATTTCCCTCCTGTTTATTCTACATTTGCCTCCGAAAATTTTGTCATCAAAAGAACTTTGATTTAAAGGTTTTATTTAGTTGAATCATTTACTGGATGACAAACTTAAACATTCCATCATGTCCCCTTTCTATGTTTTAAGTTTTAAGGTGTGTAAAATAGGACGGCAGGAGAAATTATCTCATCATTGGTTTGGTCATTAGTGTCCCCTCCATCACCACAATTTGCAGAAATAAGCAAAGGGTACATCTCTTGTAATTTAGAATTTGTGGGAGCGACGACGGTTGAGATAAGTCGGACGAGTAATGCGCGAATGCAGGGAATACAACAACATCCACACAGCACAAGAATTGAGATGAACAGAGTCATAGAAATCATGACAGAAAATACCAAACTTTTATATTTTCCAAACGTTTTTTCCCACCACTCGTCCCATGCTGAGGTGGACACACCTGAGTGTTCTTTCATCTTTCGATTCAGGGTGCGCAGGCCTTCAATGGCTCTCGTGAGGGACCCATCCGGAGATGTGTTGTTTGGTATAAATGTACAACACTGGTCCCCAAACATAGCGCAAACGCCACCTCTCTCTGCCAGTAGCATGTCGACCGCAATGCGGTTCTGGAACGCCATGAGTGATGTTGCAGCCAATTGTTCTCTGACAGCTATAAATCTTTCTTCAGTATAATTCCCCAATTTTTGTACATTGTAATGGATGTAGTTGATTCGGTCTACATTTTTATTGGGTGTGACCCATATGAAAATAGATTCCCACCCCGCTGCAATTTGATTTGCCAACTTATACTCATCCGGAACGCCGCGAGGAACTCCAATTCCATCCAAATAGATTGGTCCACCGTCCCACCAGGAAGCACGTCGCTTTCTTGAGAGATGGTGGAGGGGATCATGAGCTGAAACTGCTCTCTGAATATCCCCCAGTGTGGATGGAAAAATAAGCACCGGTAACTGCAGAGACACCAATGCACAACCACCAGTTGCATCTATCAAAGAATCAAACAATTTGGTGAATGAATAGCCTTCACGGTCACAAAGACCACACAACATAGTACCGCAAATCTTATCCACGCAATAGCCATGTCGACCGAGAACCCCTAATTAGGTTAGGCGTCTTGGAAAACTTCACTGACCGCAGGTATTTTCAGATTCTATATATCTGCTCCCACCTTTGAATCAGACTTTCGCTCACCCTCCCTGTTGGGTTTGTCGGTTGAGATGACCTTTTTACAATGCGTAAGATGCATCCAAGTGCTCCCTGCTTCAATCTCTATGGCCGTCGGCGTGGTCAGCAGCACTTGATGAGGGCCTTCCCACTTTGGAGAATTCCAGTGCTTCTTTTTGAGGCTTCGGATCAGTACCCAGTCTCCTGGAGCTACTAGTTCTTCCTGTTGGAGAGAAGCACAATCGCCTTCTGGTAATTTCAATTCATCTCTTTTCTCTAATGTTTTTCGCATGTAATCGGCCAAACTGGCTTCGTTGCCACTGTTAATGATAATAAATAATAATAATAATAAAAAATTTTGAGAATAAAATAAAGCCATATGTTGTATACATTCTGTGTATCCGTCCTACCATTCCCCCTGTTGACACATGGGTCACACCATGTGTCAATATAGCGGCCCACTTATAAAGATTTTTATTTAATAAAACAAAAACAAAAAACTTGCAAGTTAAATATTTTTTGTGTATTAAGCTGGCCAGCAAATTCATATTTCGTTATCCACAAATTTAAATGTTTTGTTTTAGAAGGACATTGGTTTTCTACAAACTTGCAGTCCTTACATGTTAACTGTTGTTTCGGGTCTTTCTTGTTGGCTATTTTGCTATTTGTTTTCTCCATGTTGGAGTCAGCGATTCTCTTAAGGAGATTAAACTGACTTTAAATCCCCGAACAAACAATAATGAGGTAGCGAACCTCCACTCACACCGAGGTAGCGAACCTCCACTCACACCCTCTCTACGGAGTGTAAACGCGCGTAGGACACCGTTGCCCTCTTTTATAGACTCTCTCTGTCTCTCTTTTATAGACTCTCTGTCTCTTTACGCAACATTGACTAGTATTCTTACGGTTTTGATTCACCACACTTTTATAGACTCCCTCTGTCTATTTTTCAGTCCCCTCTTCCCAGTTTCATAGACTCCCTCTGTCTATTTTTCAGTCCCCTCTTCCCAGTTTCATAGACTCCCTCTGTCTATTTTTCAGTCTCCTCTTCCCAGTTTCCCCTCTTTCTTTTCCTCAGTTTTATAGACTCACTCTGTCTACTTCCCTGTTTTATAGACTCTCTCGCTGTCTTTTCTGTTTTATAGACTCACTCTGTCTTTTTTAGTTTTAAGTACGTACAGGACACCGTCGCCCTCTTCTCCACGGAGTTTAAACGCGCGTAGGACACCGTCGCCCTTAACTTTAAACAGACACTTATTTACCAAAAATCCGCCAATGAAAATATAAGTGTCCTACCAGTGTTGCCTTCTCTCTTCCTGGCTTGCTTCAACCTTTAGTCCCCAGAAACAGGGCCGAGGTCCAGTCCCCTAAAAAGGGACAGCTGCCGTGGCCACGGTCTTTCTTGGTCGTCGGCTCTGCCTCTGGGCACCTCCGGTATGTTGCAATCCGGCTAAGAAGGACCAATTTAAATGTCAGGTTCAGATGTAGACATTTATCAAATAAAGAGAGAAGAAGCATCTGGTTCCAAATTTATTACTCATGAGGAAGAGAAAACTGCAGCCTTAGTTTGATCGGTACAGAGTCTCTCTTGGTTCATCACTCAAATAGTCCCCTTATATGTACTAATCGGGGCATCTGATTACATGACAGAAAGAGAAAAACAACTCCCATCTCACTTCACACTCTCTAATGCGGCATGCAAGTCCAGGGACCCTGGCGTTGACGTGCGTCACGTCTTCTTATCAGTTGTCCCCACTCGGCAGCTGAGTCGTCCACTTGCAACTTCACCAAATACAATAACACTCCTTTGCAATACATAGCAATCCTAAACAGAAATTACTACACTATTACGTTGACTTGTGTTTCCCAAGAGGCAATTTACTTCAACACGGCAAATGTATAATAATCCTCCAAAATAATTCCTACATAACCCTAACCCTAATGTAAAACCTTAGTGTGAAACCCTAACCCTAATGTAAAACCCTAGTTTGAAACCCTAACCCTAATGTAAAACCCTAGTTTGAAACCCTAACCCTAATTTGAAACCCTAGTTTGAAACCCTAACCCTAATGTAAAACCCTTGTTTGAAACCCTAACCCTAATGTAAAACCCTAGTTTAAAACCCTAACCCTAATGTTAAAGCATAGTTTGTAACCCTAAACCTAATGTAAAACCCTAGTTTGAAACCCTAACCCTAATGTTAAACCCTAGTTTGAAACCCTAACCCTAATGTAAATCCCTAGTTTGAAACCCTAACCCTAATGTAAAACCCTAGTTTGTAACCCTAACCCAAATGTAAAACCCTAGTTTGAAACCCTAACCCTAATGTAAAACCCTAGTTTGAAACCCTAACCCTAATGTAAAACCCTAGTTTGAAGCATTAACCCTAATGTAAAACCCTAGTTTGAAACCCTAACCCAAATGTTAAACCCTAGTTTCAAACCCTAACCCTAAATTGAAACCCTAGTTTCAAACCCTAACCCTAATGTAAAACCCTAGTTTCAAACCCTAACCCTAATGTAAAATCCTAGTTTGTAACCCTAACCCTAATGTAAAACCCTAGTTTGAAACCCTAACCCTAATGTAAAACCCTAGTTTGAAGCACTAACCCTAATGTAAAACACTAGTTTGAAACGCTAACCCTAATGTAAAACCCTAGTTTGAAACCCCAAATCTAATTTGAAACCATAGTTTAAAACACTAAACCTAATGTAAAACCCTAGTTTGAAACCCTAACCCTAATTTGAAACCCTAGTTTGAAACCCTAACCCTAATGTAAAACCCTAGTTTGTAACCCTAACCCTAATTTGAAACCCTAGTTTGAAACCCTAACCCTAATGTTAAACCCTAGTTTGAAACCCTAACCCTAATGTAAAACCCTAGTTTGAAACCCTAACCCTAATTTGAAACCCTAGTTTGAAACCCTAACCCTAATGTAAAACCCTTGTTTAAAACCTAACCCTAATGTAAAACCCTAGTTTGAAACCCTAACCCTAATGTTAAAGCCTAGTTTGTAACCCTAACCCTAATGTAAAACCCTAGTTTGAAACCCTAACCCTAATGTTAAACCCTAGTTTGAAACCCTAACCCTAATGTAAAACCCTTGTTTGAAACCCTAACCCTCATGTAAAACCCTAGTTTGAAACCCTAACCCTAATTTGAAACCCTAGTTTGAAAACCTAACCCTAATGTAAAACCCTAGTTCGAAACCCTAACCCTAATGATAAACCCTAGTTTGAAACTGTAACCCTAATTTTGAAACCCTAGTTTGAAACCCTAACCCTAATTTGAAACCCCTGTTTGAAATCCTAACTCTAATGTGAAACCTTAGTTTGAAACCCTAACCCTCATAAAAAACCCTAGTTTGTAACCCTAACCCAAATGTAAAACCCTAGTTTGAAACACTAACCCTAATGTAAAACCCTAGTTTGAAACGCTAACCCTAATGTAAAACCCTAGTTTGAAGCATTAACCCTAAAGTAAAACACTAGTTTGAAACCCTAACCCTAATGTTAAACCCTAGTTTGAAACCCTAACCCTAATGTAAAACCCTAGTTTGAAACCCTAACCCTAATGATAAACCCTAGTTTGAAACCCTAACCCTAAATTGAAACCCTAGTTTGAAACCCTAACCCTAATGTAAAACCCTAGTTTGAAACCCTAACCCTAATGTAAAACCCTAGTTTGAAGCACTAACCCTAATGTAAAACACTAGTTTGAAACCCTAACCCTAATGTAAAACCCTAGTTTGAAACCCTAACCCTAATTTGAAACACTAGTTTGAAACACTAACCCTAATGTAAAACCCTAGTTTGAAACCCTAACCCTAATGTTAAACCCTAGTTTGAAACCCTAACCCTAATGTAAAACCCTTGTTTGAAACCCTAACCCTAATGTAAAACCCTAGTTTGAAACCCTAACCCTAATTTGAAACACTAGTTTGAAACACTAACCCTAATGTAAAACCCTAGTTTGAAACCCTAACCCTAATGTTAAACCCTAGTTTGAAACCCTAACCCTAATGTAAAACCCTTGTTTGAAACCCTAACCCTAATGTAAAACCCTAGTTTGAAACCCTAACCCTAATTTGAAACCCTAGTTTGAAAACCTAACCCTAATGTAAAACCCTAGTTTGAAACCCTAACCCTAATTATAAACCCTAGTTTGAAACCGTAACCCTAATTTTGAAACCCTAGTTTGAAACCCTAACCCTAATTTGAAACCCCTGTTTGAAATCCTAACTCTAATGTGAAACCTTAGTTTGAAACCCTAACCCTCATAAAAAACCCTAGTTTGTAACCCTAACCCAAATGTAAAACCCTAGTTTGAAACACTAACCCTAACGTAAAACCCTAGTTTGAAACGCTAACCCTAATGTAAAACCCTAGTTTGAAGCATTAACCCTAAAGTAAAACACTAGTTTGAAACCCTAACCCTAATGTTAAACCCTAGTTTGAAACCCTAACCCTAATGTAAAACCCTAGTTTGAAACCCGAACCCTAATGATAAACCCTAGTTTGAAACCCTAACCCTAAATTGAAACCCTAGTTTGAAACCCTAACCCTAATGTAAAACCCTAGTTTGAAACCCTAACCCTAATTTGAAACCCCTGTTTGAAATCCTAACTCTAATGTGAAACCTTAGTTTGAAACCCTAACCCTCATAAAAAACCCTAGTTTGTAACCCTAACCCAAATGTAAAACCCTAGTTTGAAACACTAACCCTAATGTAAAACCCTAGTTTGAAACGCTAACCCTAATGTAAAACACTAGTTTGAAACCCTAACCCTAATGTTAAACCCTAGTTTGAAACCCTAACCCTAATGTAAAACCCTAGTTTGAAGCATTAACCCTAAAGTAAAACACTAGTTTGAAACCCTAACCCTAATGTGAAACCCTAGTTTGAAACCCTAACCCTAATGTAAAACCCTAGTTTGAAACCCTAACCCTAATGATAAACCCTAGTTTGAAACCCTAACCCTAAATTGAAACCCTAGTTTGAAACCCTAACCCTAATGTAAAACCCTAGTTTGAAACCCTAACCCTAATGTAAAACCCTAGTTTGTAACCCTAACCCTAATGTAAAACCCTAGTTTGAAACCCTAACCCTAATGTAAAACCCTAGTTTGAAGCACTAACCCTAATGTAAAACACTAGTTTGAAACACTAACCCTAATGTAAAACCCTAGTTTGAAGCATTAACCCTAATGTAAAACCCTAGTTTGAAACCCTAACCCAAATGTTAAACCCTAGTTTGAAACCCTAACCCTAAATTGAAACCCTAGTTTCAAACCCTAACCCTAATGTAAAACCCTAGTTTGAAACCCTAACCCTAATGTAAAACCCTAGTTTGAAACCCTAACGCTAATGTAAAACCCTAGTTTGAAACCCTAACCCTAATGTAAAACCCTAGTTTGAAGCACTAACCCTAATGTAAAACACTAGTTTGAAACGCTAACCCTAATGTAAAACCCTAGTTTGAAACCCCAAATCTAATTTGAAACCATAGTTTAAAACCCTAAACCTAATGTAAAACCCTAGTTTGAAACCCTAACCCTAATTTGAAACCCTAGTTTGAAACCCTAACCCTAATGTAAAACCCTAGGTTGTAACCCTAACCCTAATTTGAAACCCTAGTTTGAAACCCTAACCCTAATGTTAAACCCTAGTTTGAAACCCAAACCTTAATGTAAAACCCTAGTTTGAAACCCTAACCCTAATTTGAAACCCTAGTTTGAAAACCTAACCCTAATGTAAAACCCTAGTTTGAAACACTAACCCTAATGTAAAACCCTAGTTTGAAGCATTAACCCTAATGTTAAACCCTAGTTTGAAACCCTAACACTAAATTGAAACCCCAGTTTGAAACCCTAACCCTAATGTAAAACCCTAGTTTGAAACCCTAACCCTAATGTAAAACCCTAGTTTGTAACCCTAACCCTAATGTAAAACCTTAGTGTGAAACCCTAACCCTAATATAAAACCCTAGTTTGAAACCCTAACCCTAATGTAAAACCCTAGTTTGAAACCCTAACCCTAATTTGAAACCCTAGTTTGAAACCCTAACCCTAATATAAAACCCTTGTTTGAAACCCTAACCCTAATGTAAAACCCTAGTTTGAAACCCTAACCCTAATGTTAAAGCCTAGTTTGTAACCCTAACCCTAATGTAAAACCCTAGTTTTAAACCCTAACCCTAATGTTAAACCCTAGTTTGAAACCCTAACCCTAATGTAAAACCCTTGTTTGAAACCCTAACCCAAATGTTAAACCCTAGTTTGAAACCCTAACCCTAAATTGAAACCCTAGTTTGAAACCCTAACCCTAATGTAAAACCCTAGTTTGAAACCCTAACCCTAATGTAAAACCCTAGTTTGTAACCCTAACCCTAATGTAAAACCCTAGTTTGAAACCCTAACGCTAATGTAAAACCCTAGTTTGAAACCCTAACCCTAATGTAAAACCCTAGTTTGAAGCACTAACCCTAATGTAAAACACTAGTTTGAAACGCTAACCCTAATGTAAAACCCTAGTTTGAAACCCCAAATCTAATTTGAAACCATAGTTTAAAACCCTAAACCTAATGTAAAACCCTAGTTTGAAGCATTAACCCTAATGTAAAACACTAGTTTGAAACGCTAACCCTAATGTTAAACCCTAATTTGAAACCCTAACCCTAATGTAAAACCCTAGTTTGAAACCCTAACCCTAATGATAAACCCTAGTTTGAAACCCTAACCCTAATGTAAAACCCTAGTTTGAAACCCTAACCCTAATGTAAAACCCTAGTTTGTAACCCTAACTCTAATGTAAAACCCTAGTTTGAAGCAATAACCCTAAATTATAACCCTAGTTTGAAACTCTTACCCTAATGTAAAACCCTAGTTTGAAACCCTAACCGTAATGTAAAACCCTAGTTTGTAACCCTTACCCTAATGTTAAACCCTAGTTTGAAACCCTAACCCTAAGGTAAAACCCTAGTTTGAAAAACTTAACCCTAATGATAAACCCTAGTTTGAAACCCTAACCCTAATGCAAAACCCTAGTTTGAAACCCTAACCCTAATGTAAAACCCTTGTTTGTAACCCTAACCCAAATGTAAAGCCCTAGTTTGAAACCCAACCCTAATGTAAAACCCTAGTTTGAAGCATTAACCCTAATGTAAAACACTAGTTTGAAACCCTAACCCTAATTATAAGCCCTAGTTTGAAACCCTAACCCTAATGTAAAACCCTAGTTTGAAACCCTAACCCTAATGATAAACCCTAGTTTGAAACCCTAACCCTAAATTGAAACCCTAGTTTGAAACCCTAACCCTAATTTAAAACACTAGTTTGAAACCCTAACTCTAATGTAAAACCCTAGTTTGTAACCCTAACCCTAATGTAAAACCCTAGTTTGAAATTCTAAACCTAATGTAAAACCCTAGTTTGAAACCCTAACCCTAATGTAAAACCCTTGTTTGAAACCCTAACCCTAAAACAAAACCCTAGATTGAAACCCTAAGCCTAATTTGAAACCCTAGTTTGAAACCCTAACCCTAATTTGAATCCCTAGTTTGAAATCCTAACCCTAATGTGAAACCCTAGTTTGAAACCCTAACCCTAATTAGAAACCCTAGTTTGAAACCCTAACCCTAATGTAAAACCCTAGTTTGTAACCCTAACCCTAATGTAAAATGACTGTTTTGAAACCCTAACCCTATTGTAAAACCCTTGTTTGATACCCTAACCCTAATGTAAAACCCTAGTTTGAAAACCTAACCCTAATGTAAAACCCTAGTGTGAAACCCTAACCCTAATTTTTAACCACTGTTTTTAAACCCTAACACTAATGTAAAACCCTAGTTTGAAACCCTAAACCTAATGTAAAACCCTAGTTTGAAACCCTAACCCTAATGTAAAACACTAGTTTGAAGCACTAACCCTAATGTAAAACACTAGTTTGAAACGCTAACCCTAATGTAAAACCCTAGTTTGAAACCCCAAATCTAATTTGAAACCATAGTTTAAAACCCTAAACCTAATGTAAAACCCTAGTTTGAAACCCTAACCCTAATTTGAAACCCTAGTTTGAAACCCTAACCCTAATGTAAAACCCTAGTTTGTAACCCTAACCCTAATTTGAAACCCTAGTTTGAAACCCTAACCCTAATGTTAAACCCTAGTTTGAAACCCAAACCTTAATGTAAAACCCTAGTTTGAAACCCTAACCCTAATTTGAAACCCTAGTTTGAAAACCTAACCCTAATGTAAAACCCTAGTTTGAAACACTAACCCTAATGTAAAACCCTAGTTTGAAGCATTAACCCTAATGTTAAACCCTAGTTTGAAACCCTAACACTAAATTGAAACCCCAGTTTGAAACCCTAACCCTAATGTAAAACCCTAGTTTGAAACCCTAACCCTAATGTAAAACCCTAGTTTGTAACCCTAACCCTAATGTAAAACCTTAGTGTGAAACCCTAACCCTAATATAAAACCCTAGTTTGAAACCCTAACCCTAATGTAAAACCCTAGTTTGAAACCCTAACCCTAATTTGAAACCCTAGTTTGAAACCCTAACCCTAATATAAAACCCTTGTTTGAAACCCTAACCCTAATGTAAAACCCTAGTTTGAAACCCTAACCCTAATGTTAAAGCCTAGTTTGTAACCCTAACCCTAATGTAAAACCCTAGTTTTAAACCCTAACCCTAATGTTAAACCCTAGTTTGAAACCCTAACCCTAATGTAAAACCCTTGTTTGAAACCCTAACCCAAATGTTAAACCCTAGTTTGAAACCCTAACCCTAAATAGAAACCCTAGTTTGAAACCCTAACCCTAATGTAAAACCCTAGTTTGAAACCCTAACCCTAATGTAAAACCCTAGTTTGTAACCCTAACCCTAATGTAAAACCCTAGTTTGAAACCCTAACGCTAATGTAAAACCCTAGTTTGAAACCCTAACCCTAATGTAAAACCCTAGTTTGAAGCACTAACCCTAATGTAAAACACTAGTTTGAAACGCTAACCCTAATGTAAAACCCTAGTTTGAAACCCCAAATCTAATTTGAAACCATAGTTTAAAACCCTAAACCTAATGTAAAACCCTAGTTTGAAGCATTAACCCTAATGTAAAACACTAGTTTGAAACGCTAACCCTAATGTTAAACCCTAATTTGAAACCCTAACCCTAATGTAAAACCCTAGTTTGAAACCCTAACCCTAATGATAAACCCTAGTTTGAAACCCTAACCCTAATGTAAAACCCTAGTTTGAAACCCTAACCCTAATGTAAAACCCTAGTTTGTAACCCTAACTCTAATGTAAAACCCTAGTTTGAAGCAATAACCCTAAATTATAACCCTAGTTTGAAACTCTTACCCTAATGTAAAACCCTAGTTTGAAACCCTAACCGTAATGTAAAACCCTAGTTTGTAACCCTTACCCTAATGTTAAACCCTAGTTTGAAACCCTAACCCTAAGGTAAAACCCTAGTTTGAAAAACTTAACCCTAATGATAAACCCTAGTTTGAAACCCTAACCCTAATGCAAAACCCTAGTTTGAAACCCTAACCCTAATGTAAAACCCTTGTTTGTAACCCTAACCCAAATGTAAAGCCCTAGTTTGAAACCCAACCCTAATGTAAAACCCTAGTTTGAAGCATTAACCCTAATGTAAAACACTAGTTTGAAACCCTAACCCTAATTATAAGCCCTAGTTTGAAACCCTAACCCTAATGTAAAACCCTAGTTTGAAACCCAAACCCTAATGATAAACCCTAGTTTGAAACCCTAACCCTAAATTGAAACCCTAGTTTGAAACCCTAACCCTAATTTAAAACCCTAGTTTGAAACCCTAACTCTAATGTAAAACCCTAGTTTGTAACCCTAACCCTAATGTAAAACCCTAGTTTGAAATTCTAAACCTAATGTAAAACCCTAGTTTGAAACCCTAACCCTAATGTAAAACCCTTGTTTGAAACCCTAACCCTAAAACAAAACCCTAGATTGAAACCCTAAGCCTAATTTGAAACCCTAGTTTGAAACCCTAACCCTAATTTGAATCCCTAGTTTGAAATCCTAACCCTAATGTGAAACCCTAGTTTGAAACCCTAACCCTAATTAGAAACCCTAGTTTGAAACCCTAACCCTAATGTAAAACCCTAGTTTGTAACCCTAACCCTAATGTAAAATGACTGTTTTGAAACCCTAACCCTATTGTAAAACCCTTGTTTGATACCCTAACCCTAATGTAAAACCCTAGTTTGAAAACCTAACCCTAATGTAAAACCCTAGTGTGAAACCCTAACCCTAATTTTTAACCACTGTTTTTAAACCCTAACCCTAATGTAAAACCCTAGTTTGAAACCCTAAACCTAATGTAAAACCCTAGTTTGAAACCCTAACCCTAATGTAAAACCCTAGTTTGAAACCCTAACCCTAATGTAAAACCCTAGTTTGTAACCCTAACCCTAATGTAAAATGACTGTTTTGAAACCCTAACCCTAATGTAAAACCCTTGTTTGAAACCCTAACCCTAATGTAAAACCCTAGTTTGAAACCCTAAGCCTAATTTGAAACCCTAGTTTAAAACCCTAACCCTAATGTAAAACCCTAGTTTGAAACCCTAACCCTAATGTAAAACCCTAGTTTGTAACCCTAACCCTAATGTAAAATGACTGTTTTGAAACCCTAACCCTAATGTAAAACCCTAGTTTGAAACCCTAATCCTAATTTTAAACCCTAGTTTGTAACCCTAACCCTAATGTAAAACCCTAGTTTGAAACCCTAACCCTAATGTTAAACCCTAGTTTGAAACCCTAACCCTAATGTAAAACCCTTGTTTGAAACCCTAACCCTAATGTAAAACCCTAGTTTGAAACCCTAAGCCTAATTTGAAACCCTAGTTTGAAACCCTAACCCAAATGTAAAACCCTAGTTTGAAACCCTAACCCCTAATGTAAAACCCTAGTTTGAAACCCTAACCCTAATGTAAAACCATAGTTTGAAGCATTAACCCTAATGTAAAACCCTAGTTTGAAGCACTAACCCTAATGTAAAACACTAGTTTGAAATGCTAACCCTAATGTAAAACCCTAGTTTGAAACCCCAAATCTAATTTGAAACCATAGTTTAAAACCCTAACCCTAATGTAAAACCCTAGTTTGAAGCATTAACCCTAATGTAAAACACTAGTTTGAAACGCTAACCCTAATGTTAAACCCTAATTTGAAACCCTAACCCTAACGTTAAACCCTAGTTTGAAACCCTAACCGTAATGTAAAACCCTAGTTTGAAACCCTAACCCTAATGTAAAACCCTAGTTTGTAACCCTAACCATAATGTAAAACCTTAGTGTGAAACCCTAACCCTAATATAAAACCCTAGTTTGAAACCCTAACCCTAATGTAAAACCCTAGTTTGAAACCCTAACCCTAATTTGAAACCCTAGTTTTAAACCCTAACCCTAATGTAAAACCCTTGTTTGAAACCCTAATCCTAATGTAAAACCCTAGTTTGAAACCCTAACCCTAATGTTAAAGCCTAGTTTGTAACCCTAACCCTAATGTAAAACCCTAGTTTTAAACCCTAACCCTAATGTTAAACCCTAGTTTGAAACCCTAACCCTAATGTAAAACCCTTGTTTGAAACCCTAACCCAAATGTTAAACCCTAGTTTGAAACCCTAACCCTAAATTGAAACCCTAGTTTGAAACCCTAACCCTAATGTAAAACCCTAGTTTGAAACCCTAACCCTAATGTAAAACCCTAGTTTGTAACCCTAACCCTAATGTAAAACCCTAGTTTGAAACCCTAACGCTAATGTAAAACCCTAGTTTGAAACCCTAACCCTAATGTAAAACCCTAGTTTGAAGCACTAACCCTAATGTAAAACACTAGTTTGAAACGCTAACCCTAATGTAAAACCCTAGTTTGAAACCCCAAATCTAATTTGAAACCATAGTTTAAAACCCTAAACCTAATGTAAAACCCTAGTTTGAAGCATTAACCCTACTGTAAAACACTAGTTTGAAACGCTTACCCTAATGTTAAACCCTAATTTGAAACCCTAACCCTAATGTAAAACCCTAGTTTGAAACCCTAACCCTAATGATAAACCCTAGTTTGAAACCCTAACCCTAATGTAAAACCCTAGTTTGAAACCCTAACCCTAATGTAAAACCCTAGTTTGTAACCCTAACTCTAATGTAAAACCCTAGTTTGAAGCAATAACCCTAAATTATAACCCTAGTTTGAAACTCTTACCCTAATGTAAAACCCTAGTTTGAAACCCTAACCGTAATGTAAAACCCTAGTTTGTAACCCTTACCCTAATGTTAAACCCTAGTTTGAAACCCTAACCCTAAGGTAAAACCCTAGTTTGAAAAACTTAACCCTAATGATAAACCCTAGTTTGAAACCCTAACCCTAATGCAAAACCCTAGTTTGAAACCCTAACCCTAATGTAAAACCCTTGTTTGTAACCCTAACCCAAATGTAAAGCCCTAGTTTGAAACCCAACCCTAATGTAAAACCCTAGTTTGAAGCATTAACCCTAATGTAAAACACTAGTTTGAAACCCTAACCCTAATTATAAGCCCTAGTTTGAAACCCTAACCCTAATGTAAAACCCTAGTTTGAAACCCTAACCCTAATGATAAACCCTAGTTTGAAACCCTAACCCTAAATTGAAACCCTAGTTTGAAACCCTAACCCTAATTTAAAACCCTAGTTTGAAACCCTAACTCTAATGTAAAACCCTAGTTTGTAACCCTAACCCTAATGTAAAACCCTAGTTTGAAATTCTAAACCTAATGTAAAACCCTAGTTTGAAACCCTAACCCTAATGTAAAACCCTTGTTTGAAACCCTAACCCTAAAACAAAACCCTAGATTGAAACCCTAAGCCTAATTTGAAACCCTAGTTTGAAACCCTAACCCTAATTTGAATCCCTAGTTTGAAATCCTAACCCTAATGTGAAACCCTAATTTGAAACCCTAACCCTAATTAGAAACCCTAGTTTGAAACCCTAACCCTAATGTAAAACCCTAGTTTGTAACACTAACCCTAATGTAAAATGACTGTTTTGAAACCCTAACCCTTTTGTAAAACCCTTGTTTGATACCCTAACCCTAATGTAAAACCCTAGTTTGAAAACCTAACCCTAATGTAAAACCCTAGTGTGAAACTCTAACCCTAATTTTTAACCACTGTTTTTAAACCCTAACCCTAATGTAAAACCCTAGTTTGAAACCCTAAACCTAATGTAAAACCCTAGCTTGAAACCCTAACCCTAATGTAAAACCCTAGTTTGAAACCCTAACCCTAATGTAAAACCCTAGTTTGTAACCCTAACCCTAATGTAAAATGACTGTTTTGAAACCCTAACCCTAATGTAAAACCCTTGTTTGAAACCCTAACCCTAATGTAAAACCCTAGTTTGAAACCCTAAGCCTAATTTGAAACCCTAGTTTAAAACCCTAACCCTAATGTAAAACCCTAGTTTGAAACCCTAACCCTAATGTAAAACCCTAGTTTGTAAAACTAACCCTAATGTAAAATGACTGTTTTGAAACCCTAACCCTAATGTAAAACCCTTGTTTGAAACTCTAACCCTAATGTAAAACCCTAGTTTGAAACCCTAATCCTAATTTTAAACCCTAGTTTGTAACCCTAACCCTAATGTAAAACCCTAGTTTGAAACCCTAACCCTAATGTTAAACCCTAGTTTGAAACCCTAACCCTAATGTAAAACCCTTGTTTGAAACCCTAACCCTAATGTAAAACCCTAGTTTGAAACCCTAAGCCTAATTTGAAACCCTAGTTTGAAACCCTAACCCTAATGTAAAACCCTAGTTTGTAACCCTAACCCAAATGTAAAACCCTAGTTTGAAACCCTAACCCCTAATGTAAAACCCTAGTTTGAAACCCTAACCCTAATGTAAAACCATAGTTTGAAGCATTAACCCTAATGTAAAACCCTAGTTTGAAGCACTAACCCTAATGTAAAACACTAGTTTGAAATGCTAACCCTAATGTAAAACCCTAGTTTGAAACCCCAAATCTAATTTGAAACCATAGTTTAAAACCCTAACCCTAATGTAAAACCCTAGTTTGAAGCATTAACCCTAATGTAAAACACTAGTTTGAAACGCTAACCCTAATGTTAAACCCTAATTTGAAACCCTAACCCTAATGTAAAACCCTAGTTTGAAACCCTAACCCTAATGGTAAACCCTAGTTTGAAACACTAACCCTAAATTTAAACCATAGTTTGAAACCCTAACCCTAAGGTAAAACCCTAGTTTGAAACCCTAACCCTAATGTAAAACCCTAGTTTGAAACCCTAACGCTAATGTAAAACCATAGTTTGAAGCATTAACCCTAATGTAAAACCCTAGTTTGAAGCACTAACCCTAATGTAAAACACTAGTTTGAAATGCTAACCCTAATGTAAAACCCTAGTTTGAAACCCCAAATCTAATTTGAAACCATAGTTTAAAACCCTAACCCTAATGTAAAACCCTAGTTTGAAGCATTAACCCTAATGTAAAACACAAGTTTGAAACGCTAACCCTAATGTTAAACCCTAATTTGAAACCCTAACCCTAATGTAAAACCCTAGTTTGAAACCCTAACCCTAATATAAAACCCTAGTTTGTAACCCTAACCCTAATGTAAAACCATAGTTTGAAACCCTAACCCTAATGTAAAACCCTAGTTTGAAACCCTAACCCTAATGTAAAACCCTAGTTTGTAACCCTACCTCTAAGGTAAAACCCTAGTTTGAAACCCTAACCCTAATGTAAAACCCTAGTTTGAAACCCTAACCCTAATGTAAAACCCTTGTTTGAAACCCTAACCCTAATTTTAAACCCGAGTTTGAAACCCTAACCCTAATGTAAAACCCTAGTTTGTAACCCTAACCCTAATGTAAAACCCTTGTTTGAAACCCTAACCCTAATGTAAAACCCTAGTTTGAAACCCTAAGCCTAATTTGAAACCCTAGTTTGAAACCCTAACCCTAATGTAAAACCCTAGTTTGAAACCCTAACCCTAATGTAAAACCCTAGTTTGTAACCCTAACCCTAATGTAAAATGACTGTTTTGAAACCCTAACCCTAATTTAAAACCCTTGTTTGAAACTCTAACCCTTATGTAAAACCCTAGTTTGAAACCCTAATCCTAATTTTAAACCCTAGTTTGTAACCCTAACCCTAATGTAAAACCCTAGTTTGAAACCCTAACCCTAATGTTAAACCCTAGTTTGAAACCCTAACCCTAATGTAAAACCCTAGTTTGTAACCCTAACCCAAATGTAAAACCCTAGTTTGAAACCCTAACCCTAATGTAAAACCCTATTTTGAAACCCTAACCCTAATGTAAAACCATAGTTTGAAGCATTAACCCTAATGTAAAACCCTAGTTTGAAGCACTAACCCTAATGTAAAACACTAGTTTGAAACGCTAACCCTAATGTAAAACCCTAGTTTGAAACCCCTAATCTAATTTGAAACCATAGTTTAAAACCCTAACCCTATTGTAAAACCCTAGTTTGAAGCATTAACCCTAATGTAAAACACTAGTTTGTAACCCTAACCCTAATGTAAAATGACTGTTTTGAAACCCTAACCCTAATGTAAAACACTAGTTTGTAACCCTAACCCTAATGTAAAATGACTGTTTTGAAACCCTAACCCTAATGTAAAACCCTTGTTTGAAACCCTAACCCTAATGTAAAACCCTAGTTTGAAACCCTAAGCCTAATTTGAAACCCTAGTTTAAAACCCTAACCCTAATGTAAAACCCTAGTTTGAAACCCTAACCCTAATGTAAAATGACTGTTTTGAAACCCTAACCCTAATGTAAAACCCTTGTTTGAAACTCTAACCCTAATGTAAAACCCTAGTTTGAAACCCTAATCCTAATTTTAAACCCTAGTTTGTAACCCTAACCCTAATGTAAAACCCTAGTTTGAAACCCTAACCCTAATGTTAAACCCTAGTTTGAAACCCTAACCCTAATGTAAAACCCTTGTTTGAAACCCTAACCCTAATGTAAAACCCTAGTTTGAAACCCTAAGCCTAATTTGAAACCCTAGTTTGAAACCCTAACCCTAATGTAAAACCCTAGTTTGTAACCCTAACCCAAATGTAAAACCCTAGTTTGAAACCCTAACCCCTAATGTAAAACCCTAGTTTGAAACCCTAACCCTAATGTAAAACCATAGTTTGAAGCATTAACCCTAATGTAAAACCCTAGTTTGAAGCACTAACCCTAATGTAAAACACTAGTTTGAAATGCTAACCCTAATGTAAAACCCTAGTTTGAAATGCTAACCCTAATGTAAAACCCTAGTTTGAAACCCCAAATCTAATTTGAAACCATAGTTTAAAACCCTAACCCTAATGTAAAACCCTAGTTTGAAGCATTAACCCTAATGTAAAACACTAGTTTGAAACGCTAACCCTAATGTTAAACCCTAATTTGAAACCCTAACCCTAATGTAAAACCCTAGTTTGAAACCCTAACCCTAATGGTAAACCCTAGTTTGAAACACTAACCCTAAATTTAAACCATAGTTTGAAACCCTAACCCTAAGGTAAAACCCTAGTTTGAAACCCTAACCCTAATGTAAAACCCTAGTTTGAAACCCTAACCCTAATGTAAAACCATAGTTTGAAGCATTAACCCTAATGTAAAACCCTAGTTTGAAACCCTAACCCTAAAGTAAAACACTAGTTTGAAATGCTAACCCTAATGTAAAACCCTAGTTTGAAACCCCAAATCTAATTTGAAACCATAGTTTAAAACCCTAACCCTAATGTAAAACCCTAGTTTGAAGCATTAACCCTAATGTAAAACACAAGTTTGAAACGCTAACCCTAATGTTAAACCCTAATTTGAAACCCTAACCCTAATGTAAAACCCTAGTTTGAAACCCTAACCCTAATGTAAAACCCTAGTTTGTAACCCTAACCCTAATGTAAAACCATAGTTTGAAACCCTAACCCTAATGTAAAACCCTAGTTTGAAACCCTAACCCTAATGTAAAACCCTAGTTTGTAACCCTAACTCTAAGGTAAAACCCTAGTTTGAAACCCTAACCCTAATGTAAAACCCTAGTTTGAAACCCTAACCCTAATGTAAAACCCTAGTTTGTAACCCTATCTCTAAGGTAAAACCCTAGTTTGAAACCCTAACCCTAATGTAAAACCCTAGTTTGAAACCCTAACCCTAATGTAAAACCCTTGTTTGAAACCCTAACCCCAATTTTAAACCCGAGTTTGAAACCCTAACCCTACTGTAAAACCCTAGTTTGTAACCCTAACCCTAATGTAAAACCCTTGTTTGAAACCCTAACCCTAATGTAAAACCCTAGTTTGATACCCTAAGCCTAATTTGAAACCCTAGTTTGAAACCCTAACCCTAATGTAAAACCCTAGTTTGTAACCCTAACCCAAATGTAAAACCCTAGTTTGAAGCATTAACCCTAATGTAAAAGCCTAGTTTGAAACCCTAACCCAAATGTTAAACCCTAGTTTGAAACCATAACCCTAAATTGAAACCCTAGTTTCAAACCCTAACCCTAATGTAAAACCCTAGTTTGAAACCCTAACCCTAATGTAAAACCCTAGTTTGTAACCCTAACCCTAATGTAAAACCCTAGTTTGAAACCCTAACGCTAATGTAAAACCCTAGTTTGAAACCCTAACCCTAATGTAAAACCCTAGTTTGAAGCACTAACCCTAATGTAAAACACTAGTTTGAAACGCTAACCCTAATGTAAAACCCTAGTTTGAAACCCCAAATCTAATTTGAAACCATAGTTTAAAACCCTAAACCTAATGTAAAACCCTAGTTTGAAACCCTAACCCTAATTTGAAACCCTAGTTTGAAACCCTAACCCTAATGTAAAACCCTAGTTTGTAACCCTAACCCTAATTTGAAACCCTAGTTTGAAACCCTAACCCTAATGTTAAACCCTAGTTTGAAACCCAAACCTTAATGTAAAACCCTAGTTTGAAACCCTAACCCTAATGTAAAACCTTAGTGTGAAACCCTAACCCTAATATAAAACCCTAGTTTGAAACCCTAACCCTAATGTAAAACCCTAGTTTGAAACCCTAACCCTAATTTGAAACCTTAGTTTGAAACCCTAACCCTAATATAAAACCCTTGTTTGAAACCCTAACCCTAATGTAAAACCCTAGTTTGAAACCCTAACCCTAATGTTAAAGCCTAGTTTGTAACCCTAACCCTAATGTAAAACCCTAGTTTTAAACCCTAACCCTAATGTTAAACCCTAGTTTGAAACCCTAACCCTAATGTAAAACCCTTGTTTGAAACCCTAACCCAAATGTTAAACCCTAGTTTGAAACCCTAACCCTAAATTGAAACCCTAGTTTGAAACCCTAACCCTAATGTAAAACCCTAGTTTGAAACCCTAACCCTAATGTAAAACCCTAGTTTGTAACCCTAACCCTAATGTAAAACCCTAGTTTGAAACCCTAACGCTAATGTAAAACCCTAGTTTGAAACCCTAACCCTAATGTAAAACCCTAGTTTGAAGCACTAACCCTAATGTAAAACACTAGTTTGAAACGCTAACCCTAATGTAAAACCCTAGTTTGAAACCCCAAATCTAATTTGAAACCATAGTTTAAAACCCTAAACCTAATGTAAAACCCTAGTTTGAAGCATTAACCCTAATGTAAAACACTAGTTTGAAACGCTAACCCTAATGTTAAACCCTAATTTGAAACCCTAACCCTAATGTAAAACCCTAGTTTGAAACCCTAACCCTAATGATAAACCCTAGTTTGAAACTCTAACCCTAATGTAAAACCCTAGTTTGAAGCAATAACCTTAAATTATAACCCTAGTTTGAAACTCTTACCCTAATGTAAAACCCTAGTTTGAAACCCTAACCGTAATGTAAAACCCTAGTTTGTAACCCTTACCCTAATGTTAAACCCTAGTTTGAAACCCTAACCCTAAGGTAAAACCCTAGTTTGAAAAACTTAACCCTAATGATAAACCCTAGTTTGAAACCCTAACCCTAATGCAAAACCCTAGTTTGAAACCCTAACCCTAATGTAAAACCCTTGTTTGTAACCCTAACCCAAATGTAAAGCCCTAGTTTGAAACCCAACCCTAATGTAAAACCCTAGTTTGAAGCATTAACCCTAATGTAAAACACTAGTTTGAAACCCTAACCCTAATTATAAGTCCTAGTTTGAAACCCTAACCCTAATGTAAAACCCTAGTTTGAAACCCTAACCCTAATGATAAACCCTAGTTTGAAACCCTAACCCTAAATTGAAACCCTAGTTTGAAACCCTAACCCTAATTTAAAACCCTAGTTTGAAACCCTAACTCTAATGTAAAACCCTAGTTTGTAACCCTAACCCTAATGTAAAACCCTAGTTTGAAATTCTAAACCTAATGTAAAACCCTAGTTTGAAACCCTAACCCTAATGTTAAACCCTTGTTTGAAACCCTAACCCTAAAACAAAACCCTAGATTGAAACCCTAAGCCTAATTTGAAACCCTAGTTTGAAACCCTAACCCTAATTTGAATCCCTAGTTTGAAATCCTAACCCTAATGTGAAACCCTAGTTTGAAACCCTAACCCTAATTAGAAACCCTAGTTTGAAACCCTAACCCTAATGTAAAACCCTAGTTTGTAACCCTAACCCTAATGTAAAATGACTGTTTTGAAACCCTAACCCTATTGTAAAACCCTTGTTTGATACCCTAACCCTAATGTAAAACCCTAGTTTGAAAACCTAACCCTAATGTAAAACCCTAGTGTGAAACCCTAACCCTAATTTTTAACCACTGTTTTTAAACCCTAACCCTAATGTAAAACCCTAGTTTGAAACCCTAAACCTAATGTAAAACCCTAGTTTGAAACCCTAACCCTAATGTAAAACCCTAGTTTGAAACCCTAACCCTAATGTAAAACCCTAGTTTGTAACCCTAACCCTAATGTAAAATGACTGTTTTGAAACCCTAACCCTAATGTAAAACCCTTGTTTGAAACCCTAACCCTAATGTAAAACCCTAGTTTGAAACCCTAAGCCTAATTTAAAACCCTAGTTTAAAACCCTAACCCTAATGTAAAACCCTAGTTTGAAACCCTAACCCTAATGTAAAACCCTAGTTTGTAACCCTAACCCTAATGTAAAATGACTGTTTTGAAACCCTAACCCTAATGTAAAACCCTTGTTTGAAACTCTAACCCTAATGTAAAACCCTAGTTTGAAACCCTAATCCTAATTTTAAACCCTAGTTTGTAACCCTAACCCTAATGTAAAACCCTAGTTTGAAACCCTAACCCTAATGTTAAACCCTAGTTTGAAACCCTAACCCTAATGTAAAACCCTTGTTTGAAACCCTAACCCTAATGTAAAACCCTAGTTTGAAACCCTAAGCCTAATTTGAAACCCTAGTTTGAAACCCTAACCCTAATGTAAAACCCTAGTTTTTAACCCTAACCCAAATGTAAAACCCTAGTTTGAAACCCTAACCCCTAATGTAAAACCCTAGTTTGAAACCCTAACCCTAATGTAAAACCATAGTTTGAAGCATTAACCCTAATGTAAAACCCTAGTTTGAAGCACTAACCCTAATGTAAAACACTAGTTTGAAATGCTAACCCTAATGTAAAACCCTAGTTTGAAACCCCAAATCTAATTTGAAACCATAGTTTAAAACCCTAACCCTAATGTAAAACCCTAGTTTGAAGCATTAACCCTAATGTAAAACACTAGTTTGAAACGCTAACCCTAATGTTAAACCCTAATTTGAAACCCTAACCCTAACGTTAAACCCTAGTTTGAAACCCTAACCGTAATGTAAAACCCTAGTTTGAAACCCTAACCCTAATGTAAAACCCTAGTTTGTAACCCTAACCATAATGTAAAACCTTAGTGTGAAACCCTAACCCTAATATAAAACCCTAGTTTGAAACCCTAACCCTAATGTAAAACCCTAGTTTGAAACCCTAACCCTAATTTGAAACCCTAGTTTGAAACCCTAACCCTAATGTAAAACCCTTGTTTGAAACCCTAACCCTAATGTAAAACCCTAGTTTGAAACCCTAACCCTAATGTTAAAGCCTAGTTTGTAACCCTAACCCTAATGTAAAACCCTAGTTTTAAACCCTAACCCTAATGTTAAACCCTAGTTTGAAACCCTAACCCTAATGTAAAACCCTTGTTTGAAACCCTAACCCAAATGTTAAACCCTAGTTTGAAACCCTAACCCTAAATTGAAACCCTAGTTTGAAACCCTAACCCTAATGTAAAACCCTAGTTTGAAACCCTAACCCTAATGTAAAACCCTAGTTTGTAACCCTAACCCTAATGTAAAACCCTAGTTTGAAACCCTAACGCTAATGTAAAACCCTAGTTTGAAACCCTAACCCTAATGTAAAACCCTAGTTTGAAGCACTAACCCTAATGTAAAACACTAGTTTGAAACGCTAACCCTAATGTAAAACCCTAGTTTGAAACCCCAAATCTAATTTGAAACCATAGTTTAAAACCCTAAACCTAATGTAAAACCCTAGTTTGAAGCATTAACCCTACTGTAAAACACTAGTTTGAAACGCTAACCCTAATGTTAAACCCTAATTTGAAACCCTAACCCTAATGTAAAACCCTAGTTTGAAACCCTAACCCTAATGATAAACCCTAGTTTGAAACCCTAACCCTAAATTGAAACCCTAGTTTGAAACCCTAACCCTAATTTAAAACCCTAGTTTGAAACCCTAACTCTAATGTAAAACCCTAGTTTGTAACCCTAACCCTAATGTAAAACCCTAGTTTGAAATTCTAAACCTAATGTAAAACCCTAGTTTGAAACCCTAACCCTAATGTAAAACCCTTGTTTGAAACCCTAACCCTAAAACAAAACCCTAGATTGAAACCCTAAGCCTAATTTGAAACCCTAGTTTGAAACCCTAACCCTAATTTGAATCCCTAGTTTGAAATCCTAACCCTAATGTGAAACCCTAGTTTGAAACCCTAACCCTAATTAGAAACCCTAGTTTGAAACCCTAACCCTAATGTAAAACCCTAGTTTGTAACCCTAACCCTAATGTAAAATGACTGTTTTGAAACCCTAACCCTATTGTAAAACCCTTGTTTGATACCCTAACCCTAATGTAAAACCCTAGTTTGAAAACCTAACCCTAATGTAAAACCCTAGTGTGAAACCCTAACCCTAATTTTTAACCACTGTTTTTAAACCCTAACCCTAATGTAGAACCCTACTTTGAAACCCTAAACCTAATGTAAAACCCTAGTTTGAAACCCTAACCCTAATGTAAAACCCTAGTTTGAAACCCTAACCCTAATGTAAAACCCTAGTTTGTAACCCTAACCCTAATGTAAAATGACTGTTTTGAAACCCTAACCCTAATGTAAAACCCTTGTTTGAAACCCTAACCCTAATGTAAAACCCTAGTTTGAAACCCTAAGCCTAATTTGAAACCCTAGTTTAAAACCCTAACCCTAATGTAAAACCCTAGTTTGAAACCCTAACCCTAATGTAAAACCCTAGTTTGTAACCCTAACCCTAATGTAAAATGACTGTTTTGAAACCCTAACCCTAATGTAAAACCCTTGTTTGAAACTCTAACCCTAATGTAAAACCCTATTTTGAAACCCTAATCCTAATTTTAAACCCTAGTTTGTAACCCTAACCCTAATGTAAAACCCTAGTTTGAAACCCTAACCCTAATGTTAAACCCTAGTTTGAAACCCTAACCCTAATGTAAAACCCTTGTTTGAAACCCTAACCCTAATGTAAAACCCTAGTTTGAAACCCTAAGCCTAATTTGAAACCCTAGTTTGAAACCCTAACCCTAATGTAAAACCCTAGTTTGTAACCCTAACCCAAATGTAAAACCCTAGTTTGAAACCCTAACCCCTAATGTAAAACCCTAGTTTGAAACCCTAACCCTAATGTAAAACCATAGTTTGAAGCATTAACCCTAATGTAAAACCCTAGTTTGAAGCACTAACCCTAATGTAAAACACTAGTTTGAAATGCTAACCCTAATGTAAAACCCTAGTTTGAAACCCCAAATCTAATTTGAAACCATAGTTTAAAACCCTAACCCTAATGTAAAACCCTAGTTTGAAGCATTAACCCTAATGTAAAACACTAGTTTGAAACGCTAACACTAATGTTAAACCCTAATTTGAAACCCTAACCCTAATGTAAAACCCTAGTTTGAAACCCTAACCCTAATGGTAAACCCTAGTTTGAAACACTAACCCTAAATTTAAACCATAGTTTGAAACCCTAACCCTAAGGTAAAACCCTAGTTTGAAACCCTAACCCTAATGTAAAACCCTAGTTTGAAACCCTAACCCTAATGTAAAACCATAGTTTGAAGCATTAACCCTAATGTAAAACCCTAGTTTGAAACCCTAACCCTAATGTAAAACACTAGTTTGAAATGCTAACCCTAATGTAAAACCCTAGTTTGAAACCCCAAATCTAATTTGAAACCATAGTTTAAAACCCTAACCCTAATGTAAAACCCTAGTTTGAAGCATTAACCCTAATGTAAAACACAAGTTTGAAACGCTAACCCTAATGTTAAACCCTAATTTGAAACCCTAACCCTAATGTAAAACCCTAGTTTGAAACCCTAACCCTAATGTAAAACCCTAGTTTGTAACCCTAACCCTAATGTAAAACCATAGTTTGAAACCCTAACCCTAATGTAAAACCCTAGTTTGAAACCCTAACCCTAATGTAAAACCCTAGTTTGTAACCCTAACTCTAAGGTAAAACCCTAGTTTGAAACCATAACCCTAATGTAAAACCCTAGTTTGTAACCCTAACCCTAATGTAAAACCCTTGTTTGAAACCCTAACCCTAATGTAAAACCCTAGTTTGAAACCCTAAGCCTAATTTGAAACCCTAGTTTGAAACCCTAACCCTAATGTAAAACCCTAGTTTGTAACCCTAACCCAAATGTAAAACCCTAGTTTGAAACCCTAACCCTAATGTAAAACCCTATTTTGAAACCCTAACCCTAATGTAAAACCATAGTTTGAAGCATTAACCCTAATGTAAAACCCTAGTTTGAAGCACTAACCCTAATGTAAAACACTAGTTTGAAACGCTAACCCTAATGTAAAACCCTAGTTTGAAACCCCAAATCTAATTTGAAACCATAGTTTAAAACCCTAACCCTAATGTAAAACCCTAGTTTGAAGCATTAACCCTAATGTAAAACACTAGTTTGAAACGCTAACCCTAATGTAAAACCCTAATTTGAAACCCTAACCCTAATGTAAAACCCTAGTTTGAAACCCTAACCCTAATGTAAAACCCTTGTTTGAAACCCTAACCCTAATTTTAAACCCGAGTTTGAAACCCTAACCCTAATGTAAAACCCTAGTTTGTAACCCTAACCCTAATGTAAAACCCTTGTTTGAAACTCTAACCCTAATGTAAAACCCTAGTTTGTAACCCTAACCCTAATGTAAAACCCTAGTTTGAAACCCTAACCCTAATGTAAAACCCTAGTTTGAAGCACTAACCCTAATGTAAAACACTAGTTTGAAACACTAACCCTAATGTAAAACCCTAGTTTGAAGCATTAACCCTAATGTAAAACCCTAGTTTGAAACCCTAACCCAAATGTTAAACCCTAGTTTGAAACCCTAACCCTAAATTGAAACCCTAGTTTCAAACCCTAACCCTAATGTAAAACCCTAGTTTGAAACCCTAACCCTAATGTAAAACCCTAGTTTGTAACCCTAACCCTAATGTAAAACACTAGTTTGAAACGCTAACCCTAATGTTAAACCCTAGTTTGAAACCCTAACCCTAATGTAAAACCCTTGTTTGAAACCCTAACCCTAATGTAAAACCCTAGTTTGAAACCCTAACCCTAATTTGAAACCCTAGTTTGAAACCCTAACCCTAATGTAAAACCCTAGTTTGTAACCCTAACCCTAATTTGAAACCCTAGTTTGAAACCCTAACCCTAATGTTAAACCCTAGTTTGAAACCCAAACCTTAATGTAAAACCCTAGTTTGAAACCCTAACCCTAATTTGAAACCCTAGTTTGAAAACCTAACCCTAATGTAAAACCCTAGTTTGAAACACTAACCCTAATGTAAAACCCTAGTTTGAAGCATTAACCCTAATGTTAAACCCTAGTTTGAAACCCTAACACTAAATTGAAACCCCAGTTTGAAACCCTAACCCTAATGTAAAACCCTAGTTTGAAACCCTAACCCTAATGTAAAACCCTAGTTTGTAACCCTAACCCTAATGTAAAACCTTAGTGTGAAACCCTAACCCTAATATAAAACCCTAGTTTGAAACCCTAACCCTAATGTAAAACCCTAGTTTGAAACCCTAACCCTAATTTGAAACCCTAGTTTGAAACCCTAACCCTAATATAAAACCCTTGTTTGAAACCCTAACCCTAATGTAAAACCCTAGTTTGAAACCCTAACCCTAATGTTAAAGCCTAGTTTGTAACCCTAACCCTAATGTAAAACCCTAGTTTTAAACCCTAACCCTAATGTTAAACCCTAGTTTGAAACCCTAACCCTAATGTAAAACCCTTGTTTGAAACCCTAACCCAAATGTTAAACCCTAGTTTGAAACCCTAACCCTAAATTGAAACCCTAGTTTGAAACCCTAACCCTAATGTAAAACCCTAGTTTGAAACCCTAACCCTAATGTAAAACCCTAGTTTGTAACCCTAACCCTAATGTAAAACCCTAGTTTGAAACCCTAACGCTAATGTAAAACCCTAGTTTGAAACCCTAACCCTAATGTAAAACCCTAGTTTGAAGCACTAACCCTAATGTAAAACACTAGTTTGAAACGCTAACCCTAATGTAAAACCCTAGTTTGAAACCCCAAATCTAATTTGAAACCATAGTTTAAAACCCTAAACCTAATGTAAAACCCTAGTTTGAAGCATTAACCCTAATGTAAAACACTAGTTTGAAACGCTAACCCTAATGTTAAAACCTAATTTGAAACCCTAACCCTAATGTAAAACACTAGTTTGAAACCCTAACCCTAATGATAAACCCTAGTTTGAAACCCTAACCCTAATGTAAAACCCTAGTTTGAAACCCTAACCCTAATGTAAAACCCTAGTTTGTAACCCTAACTCTAATGTAAAACCCTAGTTTGAAGCAATAACCCTAAATTATAACCCTAGTTTGAAACTCTTACCCTAATGTAAAACCCTAGTTTGAAACCCTAACCGTAATGTAAAACCCTAGTTTGTAACCCTTACCCTAATGTTAAACCCTAGTTTGAAACCCTAACCCTAAGGTAAAACCCTAGTTTGAAAAACTTAACCCTAATGATAAACCCTAGTTTGAAACCCTAACCCTAATGCAAAACCCTAGTTTGAAACCCTAACCCTAATGTAAAACCCTTGTTTGTAACCCTAACCCAAATGTAAAGCCCTAGTTTGAAACCCAACCCTAATGTAAAACCCTAGTTTGAAGCATTAACCCTAATGTAAAACACTAGTTTGAAACCCTAACCCTAATTATAAGCCCTAGTTTGAAACCCTAACCCTAATGTAAAACCCTAGTTTGAAACCCTAACCCTAATGATAAACCCTAGTTTGAAACCCTAACCCTAAATTGAAACCCTAGTTTGAAACCCTAACCCTAATTTAAAACCCTAGTTTGAAACCCTAACTCTAATGTAAAACCCTAGTTTGTAACCCTAACCCTAATGTAAAACCCTAGTTTGAAATTCTAAACCTAATGTAAAACCCTAGTTTGAAACCCTAACCCTAATGTAAAACCCTTGTTTGAAACCCTAACCCTAAAACAAAACCCTAGATTGAAACCCTAAGCCTAATTTGAAACCCTAGTTTGAAACCCTAACCCTAATTTGAATCCCTAGTTTGAAATCCTAACCCTAATGTGAAACCCTAGTTTGAAACCCTAACCCTAATTAGAAACCCTAGTTTGAAACCCTAACCCTAATGTAAAACCCTAGTTTGTAACCCTAACCCTAATGTAAAATGACTGTTTTGAAACCCTAACCCTATTGTAAAACCCTTGTTTGATACCCTAACCCTAATGTAAAACCCTAGTTTGAAAACCTAACCCTAATGTAAAACCCTAGTGTGAAACCCTAACCCTAATTTTTAACCACTGTTTTTAAACCCTAACCCTAATGTAAAACCCTACTTTGAAACCCTAAACCTAATGTAAAACCCTAGTTTGAAACCCTAACCCTAATGTAAAACCCTAGTTTGAAACCCTAACCCTAATGTAAAACCCTAGTTTGTAACCCTAACCCTAATGTAAAATGACTGTTTTGAAACCCTAACCCTAATGTAAAACCCTAGTTTGTAACCCTAACCCTAATGTAAAATGACTGTTTTGAAACCCTAACCCTAATGTAAAACCCTTGTTTGAAACCCTAACCCTAATGTAAAACCCTAGTTTGAAACCCTAAGCCTAATTTGAAACCCTAGTTTAAAACCCTAACCCTAATGTAAAACCCTAGTTTGAAACCCTAACCCTAATGTAAAACCCTAGTTTGTAACCCTAACCCTAATGTAAAATGACTGTTTTGAAACCCTAACCCTAATGTAAAACCCTTGTTTGAAACTCTAACCCTAATGTAAAACCCTAGTTTGAAACCCTAATCCTAATTTTAAACCCTAGTTTGTAACCCTAACCCTAATGTAAAACCCTAGTTTGAAACCCTAACCCTAATGTTAAACCCTAGTTTGAAACCCTAACCCTAATGTAAAACCCTTGTTTGAAACCCTAACCCTAATGTAAAACCCTAGTTTGAAACCCTAAGCCTAATTTGAAACCCTAGTTTGAAACCCTAACGTAAAACCCTAGTTTGTAACCCTAACCCAAATGTAAAACCCTAGTTTGAAACCCTAACCCCTAATGTAAAACCCTAGTTTGAAACCCTAACCCTAATGTAAAACCATAGTTTGAAGCATTAACCCTAATGTAAAACCCTAGTTTGAAGCACTAACCCTAATGTAAAACACTAGTTTGAAATGCTAACCCTAATGTAAAACCCTAGTTTGAAACCCCAAATCTAATTTGAAACCATAGTTTAAAACCCTAACCCTAATGTAAAACCCTAGTTTGAAGCATTAACCCTAATGTAAAACACTAGTTTGAAACGCTAACCCTAATGTTAAACCCTAATTTGAAACCCTAACCCTAACGTTAAACCCTAGTTTGAAACCCTAACCGTAATGTAAAACCCTAGTTTGAAACCCTAACCCTAATGTAAAACCCTAGTTTGTAACCCTAACCATAATGTAAAACCTTAGTGTGAAACCCTAACCCTAATTTGAAACCCTAGTTTGAAACCCTAACCCTAATGTAAAACCCTTGTTTGAAACCCTAACCCTAATGTAAAACCCTAGTTTGAAACCCTAACCCTAATGTTAAAGCCTAGTTTGTAACCCTAACCCTAATGTAAAACCCTAGTTTTAATCCCTAACCCTAATGTTAAACCCTAGTTTGAAACCCTAACCCTAATGTAAAACCCTTGTTTGAAACCCTAACCCTAATGTAAAACCCTAGTTTGAAACCCTAACCCTAATGTAAAACCCTAGTTTGTAACCCTAACCCTAATGTAAAACCCTAGTTTGAAACCCTAACGCTAATGTAAAACCCTAGTTTGAAACCCTAACCCTAATGTAAAACCCTAGTTTGAAGCACTAACCCTAATGTAAAACACTAGTTTGAAACGCTAACCCTAATGTAAAACCCTAGTTTGAAACCCCAAATCTAATTTGAAACCATAGTTTAAAACCCTAAACCTAATGTAAAACCCTAGTTTGAAGCATTAACCCTACTGTAAAACACTAGTTTGAAACGCTTACCCTAATGTTAAACCCTAATTTGAAACCCTAACCCTAATGTAAAACCCTAGTTTGAAACCCTAACCCTAATGATAAACCCTAGTTTGAAACCCTAACCCTAATGTAAAACCCTAGTTTGAAACCCTAACCCTAATGTAAAACCCTAGTTTGTAACCTGTTGGAATTTATTTCTATATTAATATAAATTTAAGTTAATAATCTGACTCCAATTTGTGACCTTACCAAACTATCACTCATCCAACAATAGCATGCTCGTTCTGCAATAGAAAGGTATCAGGAAGCCGGCATTTTCACACACGAGTGGATTTATTCCTAACACTCCAATCTAATACATCACAGCTGGGGTCCCGGGTCCCTACCCATACAATTCTATACGTCTCTGTCTCAAGCAGCCAACGTAATAGTCTCATCCGAGTTGCCCCAGTGAATAGTTATACTACACAATATTTAAATGACACAGAAACAAAGGCATCCTGGCATTATTCTATTGGCTATGTGTTTTCTGCAGTTTAACTTTAGCTTGCTTTTCATTGGCCGATCTTCATCCGCAGGTCACTGGGTGGCTTCTCCTGTTTTGTACTTTTCCGCCATGGTCTCAAACAAATGTGGTTTATAACCTACTTTGATCTTATCACGGTTCTGCATCTCCCCCTGCAATTAGCATCCTTTGTTGGCAACCTTCCATTCCTAACACGCCCACGTGTATCACACACATCCTGTATTTCACCCCCACTCAACACAAACTCTTATATTCCTTTAATCCCTCTCATGACCTCAGACGACTGAGGTCATCACTCGAATACCTTGTTTTTTATTGTTAAACATGAGCTATAAATCAATAAACAACTAAAAATTAGTAAAAAATTTCATTCTAGTAGAAAATCAGTATAAAATTTCATTCTTTCTCATGGCCTCAGATCCCTGAGGCTAACTTCACATACTCACATCCCGGACTCCCGGAGGGCCACAGCTGTCTCCGCTTCCTGGGGGTCCTTCTGAGGGATCATCATATACTGATGCAATCAAGCTTTTATATTTGCCAAAGACGTTTAACCAGTCAGAGTACCAACTGGTGTCCACGCCTGAATGCTCTTTCATTTTATTACTTAGCGTGCGCAGACCCTCCAATGCCTTAGTAAGGCGACCATCAGGAGATGTATTGTTGGGGATCAGAGTACAACACTGCTCCCCAAAAATACCACACACTCCTCCTCTTTCAGCTAACACCATATCTAAACTCATTCTATTTTGGAATGCCATAAGAGACGTGGCTGCTAATTGCTCGTGCACTGCCTGGAGTGCCGAAGTGGTAAAGTTCGCCAATCGTTGGACATTATAGTGGACATAATTAATCCGGTCCACATTTTTGTTCACTGTAATAAACAGAAAAATACTCTCCCATCCTGCTGCCACTTGATCCACCAATTTGTATTCATCAGGGACCCCTCTCGGAACTCCAATTGCATCTATGTATGTGGGGTCTCCTGCATTCAACCATTCTTGCATGTCCCTTTTGTTCCTCCCAAGGAAGGGGATTCATCCCCACTGTCTAACTCCTTCCCAATTTATCCTAGCCATGTCTAATGCTGTCACACTAATTGGCATGATCAGCGTTACTAGGGCGCACTTACCTGAGGCATTGGGGGGAAGCCTATCGTACAACACTCTCTCTCCACACCACAGCCAAACATCAGCACGAGCGAGAGGTATTCCTGCTGGCAAAGACACATTTTCATTACACCATGACTCCTGGATGTTTCCAATCCCAGGGCCACTCCCATGTAACTTTAGGCAGGTAAAATTTTGTTGTGCAACATGGATGTCAAAAATGGGCTTTTGCTTTTCCATATTTGTCAGTGGAAAGGCCGAATCCAATTGGCTGCACTTTCCTTGGAGAGGTTTGTTATACAGGAAACCAAAGAGACAGGTTTTGGATACAACAGTTGCTGCCATGATTTTCAAAACTGGTCTTGCACCTAAACATACCAAACAATCCTCGTTAGTATTCTTAGCGGCCTGTTCAGCCATCAGGAGCCAATTATTAGTGACCATAGAAATACCTGTGTCGGTTGTTTACACTTCAGATTTAACAGTAGTTGTGTCTGTGTCAGCGTCTTACCACCATCTTGCTCTGCTTCATACCATACCGTTCCATTACAGGAATGATACACCATCACTCGTTCTCCTTTCGTTCCATCACTTCTGTCATCCCGCCCCATATGTTCAAACGCTAACATAGTCCACACAAAGCACAAGCCTGCAAACAAAATAGTCAATAAAGTTAAACATTTGCATCGTCGTCGATTTTGTTCAGACACTTCCGAGTCCGATTTTGATCCAATTCTTGCCATCGTCACATTCCCTCTCTTGACCTGCCCGTCCGGGCAGTCAATCTTTAAGCTCACCATTGGCAGGCACAAAGTCTGGGGCCGGGCGCAATTGTGAGTAATGGTACCACTTTTGTCCTTTAGTTTCAATTCTCATAATCGCTTGCACCTCATTTGGGAGGCCGTTCAGCATCGCCGTCCTGAACATCATCTCAGCTTCAGGGTAGCTGCCTGGGTGTTTACCTGTGGTCTCAATCCACAGCTCCAATGCCTGAGCATAATGTTGCTCTTTGTCGTACATCAAATTTGTGTATTTTTAACGCTGGTTTCTTATTATAGCAGTGTAAATCATTTAAAAACAACATCATCTTAACTCAGAACTATTCATGTCCGGCCGGGCCATGAACAGTCTGAGAAGAGATTTATACTTATACCTTAAATAAACACTGCAGTTCATTTTTAACAACTTGTCTCATGAAAAAATGTCACCTAGGTGTGTCAATGTTCCTTCCACACCTAAATGGCATATTCCATGGGCTCTAGAAATTATACTTTTCAATCGTTTCTGAAATGGAACATACTTACCGTATTTCTGCTATAAGGGTCGTCTTTTGTCATCTTTTTAGACCTCATTTTTCCAACTCCCATCCTCTTCATTCGCTGCCTGTAAATTCCTCACACCAAACTTCATTCTCACATCAGACTTCCTTTTCAACCATACACAGACAGACCAGTCATTCTCACATCAGACTTCCTTTTCAACCATACACAGACAGACCAGTCATTCCCCCATCTGATAAAGATCAATTTTGATCATTTCAGACCTGAATGTGAAAACTGCAGCCGCTTCCAAATTGCTGCTTCAAAGAGGAAAAACAGACACCTTGTGTCCTGTAGATTAAAAAACAACCAAATTGTGACAATTTGGCCAACACCAGAACTATAAAAAGATCTCCAGCTGAGCTAGCCAGGAGCCATAAAAACACAAGCCTTTGAGGCAAGAGTTTATAATGTATATTTGAATCCTGTAGATTAGAAAAACAACCAACTTAAGCAGATGTAAATTAAGATACTGCAGCGGAGGACTTTTAGGGTCAGGAAGAGATAAGAAAAAGATTTAAAATAACCCCATTAATCTATTGCAGGTCACGAATCTTCCAAATATCTGCCATCTCAACTAATAAAAGAAATGAGTTATAATCAGAAAAACAAAACAAAATCCCTACTTTAAACCAACCAAAAAGTATTCTTAAAATGCTAACTAACCTCACCTCTTCTACAGAGTAGTGGGGGCTTTGTAAAAACACAGCAGGGAACTTTGCCTTTGTGCATTCCCCGTGGAATCCAAAGATCAGTGCTGTTGAGCTTAATCAAAATTAAAAATTTAACCAGCAAATTCGCCGTAAGTGTTCCATATCTGAGTCCACTCTGAGAAGCCAAAGTTATAAAAGAGAAATGGGGAAAAAATAGAAGGCCAAATTCAACAAGCATCGAACAACGGAAAATATAGTATTTAAGGATTAGAATGAATTTTGTACTACCCTAATTCACATAAGCTGTTCTCAATTTCCGAAACTGCGTTGCTATAGATCACATCTCCTTTCTGACATAGTACAGAGTGCAAATGTCTACAAACAGAATACAACATACGACCTCAGGCACCAAACTCAGATGATTCCAGAACTTTGAGTCCACAACTGTAGTTCATATTCCTTCCTGTCCTTGTCGATAGCAGTTTATGCAGGGCAAAGTTCAAAGCGGGCACTGGGCTTTGTGTACTGGAGTTCTCAGGAAAAGTTCATCATAGCAGAATCGATGATTATCCTGTCTGCTCAAAAAGTTGCTGGACATTCTGCTCAAACAATGCATAAGAGTCATTGAACAGTCACAGGACGAGCGGATTTACAGTGTACCATCCTTTTTGCAGTCCGTGTGGTCACTTCCCCCCCGAAAGTGACCATTGTTCAGTTCGCCGTCCACTCTGAACATCAAGCATAGCAGGAGAATGCTGTTCATTCCATTTCCAGCACTTTTTGGTTGAGTCACCCAAGTGAAACACCTTTCAGTCAAAGATTGAACCTGCCCGAAACATTTATACACTCGGAACAGACAGAGGGAGATGAGATCATAGCAAGAGAGCACTGCTTGTTGTCATTCAATTTCCAAGACAAAATAAAATAAAAAATTCCCCCAAAATATTTTGTTTTCCAAACCCCTAATTTATTCATTTTGTGGTTTTATTTGAATTTGATCACTACACTCTAGCTAGTAGTAGTACTATATTTACGCATATGTCTACCATAGACATCTTCATTACGTGTTACCTCAAATTTAAGAAACATGTGACATCTTTCAGTCACCCTGGCCACTTGGATGGAAGTCCTTTCGAATTTCAAGGCTCGTCAGACTTCTAGAATGGGACTCAGATAAGGACAAAGGTTAAATAATTTTCACACCTACGAATAAGTTATCAGAGATGCAGGGGAAATATAAAAATCAAAAATGAAAAGTCTATTTCAATTAAAATTTGGTTTTATTACTTATTCAACTATATTACACAGATCTGATTTTAAAAATAATATGATAGTGGCCTGTAGTTAACACCTAGACCTCTATGTCCTTCCGCATACCAGGAACAATTTGATTTTAATAGATTAGCCTTAGACGACCCCTGCTATTCACACACACAACAGACTACAAGTCTCCCAAATGGAGACTATGGGAGAGAGGACTAAACTTATCACACCCCCTTTCCTTTTTATTTAGTTTAATTTAATTTTAACAGACAACAGTACAAATCACCACCTTCTTAAACAGCAGCTCACGGCCCCCATCCTTTCAAAATACGCAGATTTCCTGCTTACCATTCTTTTTCACCCTTTTTTCACACACTTAAAAATCACTGTCTTAAACAAACTTACACTTCCATTCACTTAACTTCTGCACTTTTCTCATCACTCTCCACTTCCCCCTCGCGGTGATCCGCGTTGCTGGGCGTTGCCTGCCCCCGTCTCTGTGTTCCTGTCACCATTTTCTCTAACATCCCTCTTTCCTCAGTCTGCACCTTCTGTCCATCAAACAACTTCCCCTGTGCCTCCTCCCTTATCAGCTTCGGAGTCCTCTTATCCCCTGCACTAGTGGTGCCCCCTTCTCCTGCTAACACCGCCCCTGACGTGCGCACGGGTGACTCACTCCCCCTCAGCCTTTTCCTCTCATTATTCACAGCCTGTTCGATCAACTGTATTGTTGCTGGCGTCATCCGTGACCCGTCATCTTCCACATCTAAAACCATTCTGCCCCCCAAAGTGACTACGGGGGCCATCACTGACGCCGTCGGATACGGAGGGGGCGCAAATACATACTGTCCCGAGCTCGGCAACTGTGGATAAACGCCTCTAAAACATTCCGCCTTTTCTCCCTTATCAATCACTTCCTCCTCTCTCTTTTCCACTTTCTTTTCCTCTTTCTTTTCCTCTTTCTTTTCCTCTCTTATCGCTGCCAGCGCAGTCGCAATAGTCGCCAATTGGTGAATGCCCCGTCTATCATTCTCTACATCTTCAACTTTTTTTCTGAGTTTATGACGCTTTCGCCATCCAACTCGGCTCTGTTCCTCCTCCATATCTTGAATATTTGCCAACATTCTGCTCTCCTTTTCCTGTAACTGCCACGCTAACTTCGACATATCCCATGTTCCAGGTTCTCCGCGAAACAATTCATCCTTCTTTAATTTCCAAAACAACTTCTGACACCGTTCTCTTTCCTTCTTAATTCTCTTACTTTCTATTCCACTAATCAACTGTGATTCCAGTTTAGCGTAATGACCATTAATCTCCGACCAGACTTCAGGGGACCCGAGACCCTCATCACACTTTCTCTTCTCCGCCATCCTTAAATCCACTCGCACGTGTCCTAATCACTTCTCTTGCAGTTTAATTTTAGTTTTTACATTCACACCGCTTCCACACTGATACGTAAATCCCAGATTTTAAACCGTATCGATACGTAAATCCCAGATTTTACACCGTATCTAACCACGAATAGTTGCGACCTATTCTAGTAGGTAAATCCCAGATTTTATACCCTACTAATGTCCACACTTTATACGTAAATCCCAGATTTTAAACCGTATCAAACCACGAACAGTTCCAAACTTATTCGAGTAGGTAAATCCCAGATTTTATACCCTACTAACACGTCCCACATTCCTTCCTCTCATAATTTAGCGTTGCCAATGTGCAGAATTTAAACAAAAGGAATCTGCTCACCTTGTTTGAGTATGGGCCCAAGAGGAAAGCCGATCGGACGTGTGGCTTTTTCAGGTCGTCACCTGGTGTGGACTTGGATCCCAGATCCTCGAGTCCCAGACTCTTGTGGTTTTCTCGAAGTCCCAGACTTCTTTTTTACCTCTCTTGCATCACGTCGGGGTCACCATAATTGTTGGAATTTATTTCTATATTAATATAAATTTAAGTTAATAATCTGACTCCAATTTGTGACCTTACCAAACTATCACTCATCCAACAATAGCATGCTCGTTCTGCAATAGAAAGGTATCAGGAAGCCGGCATTTTCACACACGAGTGGATTTATTCCTAACACTCCAATCTAATACATCACAGCTGGGGTCCCGGGTCCCTACCCATACAATTCTATACGTCTCTGTCTCAAGCAGCCAACGTAATAGTCTCATCCGAGTTGCCCCAGTGAATAGTTATACTACACAATATTTAAATGACACAGAAACAAAGGCATCCTGGCATTATTCTATTGGCTATGTGTTTTCTGCAGTTTAACTTTAGCTTGCTTTTCATTGGCCGATCTTCATCCGCAGGTCACTGGGTGGCTTCTCCTGTTTTGTACTTTTCCGCCATGGTCTCAAACAAATGTGGTTTATAACCTACTTTGATCTTATCACGGTTCTGCATCTCCCCCTGCAATTAGCATCCTTTGTTGGCAACCTTCCATTCCTAACACGCCCACGTGTATCACACACATCCTGTATTTCACCCCCACTCAACACAAACTCTTATATTCCTTTAAACCCTAACTCTAATGTAAAACCCTAGTTTGAAGCAATAACCCTAAATTATAACCCTAGTTTGAAACTCTTACCCTAATGTAAAACCCTAGTTTGAAACCCTAACCGTAATGTAAAACCCTAGTTTGTAACCCTTACCCTAATGTTAAACCCTAGTTTGAAACCCTAACCCTAAGGTAAAACCCTAGTTTGAAAAACTTAACCCTAATGATAAACCCTAGTTTGAAACCCTAACCCTAATGCAAAACCCTAGTTTGAAACCCTAACCCTAATGTAAAACCCTTGTTTGTAACCCTAACCCAAATGTAAAGCCCTAGTTTGAAACCCAACCCTAATGTAAAACCCTAGTTTGAAGCATTAACCCTAATGTAAAACACTAGTTTGAAACCCTAACCCTAATTATAAGCCCTAGTTTGAAACCCTAACCCTAATGTAAAACCCTAGTTTGAAACCCTAACCCTAATGATAAACCCTAGTTTGAAACCCTAACCCTAAATTGAAACCCTAGTTTGAAACCCTACCCCTAATTTAAAACCCTAGTTTGAAACCCTAACTCTAATGTAAAACCCTAGTTTGTAACCCTAACCCTAATGTAAAACCCTAGTTTGAAATTCTAAACCTAATGTAAAACCCTAGTTTGAAACCCTAACCCTAATGTAAAACCCTTGTTTGAAACCCTAACCCTAAAACAAAACCCTAGATTGAAACCCTAAGCCTAATTTGAAACCCTAGTTTGAAACCCTAACCCTAATTTGAATCCCTAGTTTGAAATCCTAACCCTAATGTGAAACCCTAGTTTGAAACCCTAACCCTAATTAGAAACCCTAGTTTGAAACCCTAACCCTAATGTAAAACCCTAGTTTGTAACCCTAACCCTAATGTAAAATGACTGTTTTGAAACCCTAACCCTATTGTAAAACCCTTGTTTGATACCCTAACCCTAATGTAAAACCCTAGTTTGAAAACCTAACCCTAATGTAAAACCCTAGTGTGAAACCCTAACCCTAATTTTTAAGCACTGTTTTTAAACCCTAACCCTAATGTAAAACCCTAGTTTGAAACCCTAAACCTAATGTAAAACCCTAGTTTGAAACCCTAACCCTAATGTAAAACCCTAATTTGAAACCCTAACCCTAATGTAAAACCCTAGTTTGTAACCCTAACCCTAATGTAAAATGACTGTTTTGAAACCCTAACCCTAATGTAAAACCCTTGTTTGAAACCCTAACCCTAATGTAAAACCCTAGTTTGAAACCCTAAGCCTAATTTGAAACCCTAGTTTAAAACCCTAACCCTAATGTAAAACCCTAGTTTGAAACCCTAACCCTAATGTAAAACCCTAGTTTGTAACCCTAACCCTAATGTAAAATGACTGTTTTGAAACCCTAACCCTAATGTAAAACCCTTGTTTGAAACTCTAACCCTAATGTAAAACCCTAGTTTGAAACCCTAATCCTAATTTTAAACCCTAGTTTGTAACCCTAACCCTAATGTAAAACCCTAGTTTGAAACCCTAACCCTAATGTTAAACCCTAGTTTGAAACCCTAAGCCTAATTTGAAACCCTAGTTTGAAACCCTAACCCTAATGTAAAACCCTAGTTTGTAACCCTAACCCAAATGTAAAACCCTAGTTTGAAACCCTAACCCTAATGTAAAACCATAGTTTGAAGCATTAACCCTAATGTAAAACCCTAGTTTGAAGCACTAACCCTAATGTAAAACACTAGTTTGAAATGCTAACCCTAATGTAAAACCCTAGTTTGAAACCCCAAATCTAATTTGAAACCATAGTTTAAAACCCTAACCCTAATGTAAAACCCTAGTTTGAAGCATTAACCCTAATGTAAAACACTAGTTTGAAACGCTAACCCTAATGTTAAACCCTAATTTGAAACCCTAACCCTAATGTAAAACCCTAGTTTGAAACCCTAACCCTAATGGTAAACCCTAGTTTGAAACACTAACCCTAAATTTAAACCATAGTTTGAAACCCTAACCCTAAGGTAAAACCCTAGTTTGAAACCCTAACCCTAATGTAAAACCCTAGTTTGAAACCCTAACCCTAATGTAAAACCATAGTTTGAAGCATTAACCCTAATGTAAAACCCTAGTTTGAAGCACTAACCCTAATGTAAAACACTAGTTTGAAATGCTAACCCTAATGTAAAACCCTAGTTTGAAACCCCAAATCTAATTTGAAACCATAGTTTAAAACCCTAACCCTAATGTAAAACCCTAGTTTGAAGCATTAACCCTAATGTAAAACACAAGTTTGAAACGCTAACCCTAATGTTAAACCCTAATTTGAAACCCTAACCCTAATGTAAAACCCTAGTTTGAAACCCTAACCCTAATGTAAAACCCTAGTTTGTAACCCTAACCCTAATGTAAAACCATAGTTTGAAACCCTAACCCTAATGTAAAACCCTAGTTTGAAACCCTAACCCTAATGTAAAACCCTAGTTTGTAACCCTAACTCTAAGGTAAAACCCTAGTTTGAAACCCTAACCCTAATGTAAAACCCTAGTTTGAAACCCTAACCCTAATGTAAAACCCTTGTTTGAAACCCTAACCCTAATTTTAAACCCGAGTTTGAAACCCTAACCCTAATGTAAAACCCTAGTTTGTAACCCTAACCCTAATGTAAAACCCTTGTTTGAAACCCTAACCCTAATGTAAAACCCTAGTTTGAAACCCTAAGCCTAATTTGAAACCCTAGTTTGAAACCCTAACCCTAATGTAAAATGACTGTTTTGAAACCCTAACCCTAATTTAAAACCCTTGTTTGAAACTCTAACCCTTATGTAAAACCCTAGTTTGAAACCCTAATCCTAATTTTAAACCCTAGTTTGTAACCCTAACCCTAATGTAAAACCCTAGTTTGAAACCCTAACCCTAATGTAAAACCATAGTTTGAAGCATTAACCCTAATGTAAAACCCTAGTTTGAAGCACTAACCCTAATGTAAAACACTAGTTTGAAATGCTAACCCTAATGTAAAACCCTAGTTTGAAACCCCAAATCTAATTTGAAACCATAGTTTAAAACCCTAACCCTAATGTAAAACCCTAGTTTGAAGCATTAACCCTAATGTAAAACACTAGTTTGAAACGCTAACCCTAATGTTAAACCCTAATTTGAAACCCTAACCCTAATGTAAAACCCTAGTTTGAAACCCTAACCCTAATGGTAAACCCTAGTTTGAAACACTAACCCTAAATTTAAACCATAGTTTGAAACCCTAACCCTAAGGTAAAACCCTAGTTTGAAACCCTAACCCTAATGTAAAACCCTAGTTTGAAACCCTAACCATAATGTAAAACCATAGTTTGAAGCATTAACCCTAATGTAAAACCCTAGTTTGAAGCACTAACCCTAATGTAAAACACTAGTTTGAAATGCTAACCCTAATGTAAAACCCTAGTTTGAAACCCCAAATCTAATTTGAAACCATAGTTTAAAACCCTAACCCTAATGTAAAACCCTAGTTTGAAGCATTAACCCTAATGTAAAACACAAGTTTGAAACGCTAACCCTAATGTTAAACCCTAATTTGAAACCCTAACCCTAATGTAAAACCCTAGTTTGAAACCCTAACCCTAATGTAAAATCCTAGTTTGTAACCCTAACCCTAATGTAAAACCATAGTTTGAAACCCTAACCCTAATGTAAAACCCTAGTTTGAAACCCTAACCCTAATGTAAAACCCTAGTTTGTAACCCTAACTCTAAGGTAAAACCCTAGTTTGAAACCCTAACCCTAATGTAAAACCCTAGTTTGAAACCCTAACCCTAATGTAAAACCCTTGTTTGAAACCCTAACCCTAATTTTAAACCCGAGTTTGAAACCCTAACCCTAATGTAAAACCCTAGTTTGTAACCCTAACCCTAATGTAAAACCCTTGTTTGAAACCCTAACCCTAATGTAAAACCCTAGTTTGAAACCCTAAGCCTAATTTGAAACCCTAGTTTGAAACCCTAACCCTAATGTAAAACCCTAGTTTGAAACCCTAACCCTAATGTAAAACCCTAGTTTGTAACCCTAACCCTAATGTAAAATGACTGTTTTGAAACCCTAACCCTAATTTAAAACCCTTGTTTGAAACTCTAACCCTTATGTAAAACCCTAGTTTGAAACCCTAATCCTAATTTTAAACCCTAGTTTGTAACCCTAACCCTAATGTAAAACCCTAGTTTGAAACCCTAACCCTAATGTTAAACCCTAGTTTGAAACCCTAACCCTAATGTAAAACCCTTGTTTGAAACCCTAACCCTAATGTAAAACCCTAGTTTGAAACCCTAAGCCTAATTTGAAACCCTAGTTTGAAACCCTAACCCTAATGTAAAACCCTAGTTTGTAACCCTAACCCAAATGTAAAACCCTAGTTTGAAACCCTAACCCTAATGTAAAACCCTATTTTGAAACCCTAACCCTAATGTAAAACCATAGTTTGAAGCATTAACCCTAATGTAAAACCCTAGTTTGAAGCACTAACCCTAATGTAAAACACTAGTTTGAAACGCTAACCCTAATGTAAAACCCTAGTTTGAAACCCCTAATCTAATTTGAAACCATAGTTTAAAACCCTAACCCTAATGTAAAACCCTAGTTTGAAGCATTAACCCTAATGTAAAACACTAGTTTGTAACCCTAACCCTAATGTAAAATGACTGTTTTGAAACCCTAACCCTAATGTAAAACACTAGTTTGTAACCCTAACCCTAATGTAAAATGACTGTTTTGAAACCCTAACCCTAATGTAAAACCCTTGTTTGAAACCCTAACCCTAATGTAAAACCCTAGTTTGAAACCCTAAGCCTAATTTGAAACCCTAGTTTAAAACCCTAACCCTAATGTAAAACCCTAGTTTGAAACCCTAACCCTAATGTAAAACCCTAGTTTGTAACCCTAACCCTAATGTAAAATGACTGTTTTGAAACCCTAACCCTAATGTAAAACCCTTGTTTGAAACTCTAACCCTAATGTAAAACCCTAGTTTGAAACCCTAATCCTAATTTTAAACCCTAGTTTGTAACCCTAACCCTAATGTAAAACCCTAGTTTGAAACCCTAACCCTAATGTTAAACCCTAGTTTGAAACCCTAACCCTAATGTAAAACCCTTGTTTGAAACCCTAACCCTAATGTAAAACCCTAGTTTGAAACCCTAAGCCTAATTTGAAACCCTAGTTTGAAACCCTAACCCTAATGTAAAACCCTAGTTTGTAACCCTAACCCAAATGTAAAACCCTAGTTTGAAACCCTAACCCCTAATGTAAAACCCTAGTTTGAAACCCTAACCCTAATGTAAAACCATAGTTTGAAGCATTAACCCTAATGTAAAACCCTAGTTTGAAGCACTAACCCTAATGTAAAACACTAGTTTGAAATGCTAACCCTAATGTAAAACCCTAGTTTGAAACCCCAAATCTAATTTGAAACCATAGTTTAAAACCCTAACCCTAATGTAAAACCCTAGTTTGAAGCATTAACCCTAATGTAAAACACTAGTTTGAAACGCTAACCCTAATGTTAAACCCTAATTTGAAACCCTAACCCTAATGTAAAACCCTAGTTTGAAACCCTAACCCTAATGGTAAACCCTAGTTTGAAACACTAACCCTAAATTTAAACCATAGTTTGAAACCCTAACCCTAAGGTAAAACCCTAGTTTGAAACCCTAACCCTCATGTAAAACCCTAGTTTGAAACCCTAACCCTAATGTAAAACCATAGTTTGAAGCATTAACCCTAATGTAAAACCCTAGTTTGAAACCCTAACCCTAATGTAAAACACTAGTTTGAAATGCTAACCCTAATGTAAAACCCTAGTTTGAAACCCCAAATCTAATTTGAAACCATAGTTTAAAACCCTAACCCTAATGTAAAACCCTAGTTTGAAGCATTAACCCTAATGTAAAACACAAGTTTGAAACGCTAACCCTAATGTTAAACCCTAATTTGAAACCCTAACCCTAATGTAAAACCCTACTTTGAAACCCTAACCCTAATGTAAAACCCTAGTTTGTAACCCTAACCCTAATGTAAAACCATAGTTTGAAACCCTAACCCTAATGTAAAACCCTAGTTTGAAACCCTAACCCTAATGTAAAACCCTAGTTTGTAACCCTAACTCTAAGGTAAAACCCTAGTTTGAAACCCTAACCCTAATGTAAAACCCTAGTTTGAAACCCTAACCCTAATGTAAAACCCTTGTTTGAAACCCTAACCCTAATTTTAAACCCGAGTTTGAAACCCTAACCCTAATGTAAAACCCTAGTTTGTAACCCTAACCCTAATGTAAAACCCTTGTTTGAAACCCTAACCCTAATGTAAAACCCTAGTTTGAAACCCTAAGCCTAATTTGAAACCCTAGTTTGAAACCCTAACCCTAATGTAAAACCCTAGTTTGTAACCCTAACCCAAATGTAAAACCCTAGTTTGAAGCATTAACCCTAATGTAAAACCCTAGTTTGAAACCCTAACCCAAATGTTAAACCCTAGTTTGAAATCCTAACCCTAAATTGAAACCCTAGTTTCAAACCCTAACCCTAATGTAAAACCCTAGTTTGAAACCCTAACCCTAATGTAAAACCCTAGTTTGTAACCCTAACCCTAATGTAAAACCCTAGTTTGAAACCCTAACGCTAATGTAAAACCCTAGTTTTAAACCCTAACCCTAATGTAAAACCCTAGTTTGAAGCACTAACCCTAATGTAAAACACTAGTTTGAAACGCTAACCCTAATGTAAAACCCTAGTTTGAAACCCCAAATCTAATTTGAAACCATAGTTTAAAACCCTAAACCTAATGTAAAACCCTAGTTTGAAACCCTAACCCTAATTTGAAACCCTAGTTTGAAACCCTAACCCTAATGTAAAACCCTAGTTTGTAACCCTAACCCTAATTTGAAACCCTAGTTTGAAACCCTAACCCTAATGTTAAACCCTAGTTTGAAACCCAAACCTTAATGTAAAACCCTAGTTTGAAACCCTAACCCTAATGTAAAACCTTAGTGTGAAACCCTAACCCTAATATAAAACCCTAGTTTGAAACCCTAACCCTAATGTAAAACCCTAGTTTGAAACCCTAACCCTAATTTGAAACCCTAGTTTGAAACCCTAACCCTAATATAAAACCCTTGTTTGAAACCCTAACCCTAATGTAAAACCCTAGTTTTAAACCCTAACCCTAATGTTAAACCCTAGTTTGAAACCCTAACCCTAATGTAAAACCCTTGTTTGAAACCCTAACCCAAATGTTAAACCCTAGTTTGAAACCCTAACCCTAAATTGAAACCCTAGTTTGAAACCCTAACCCTAATGTAAAACCCTAGTTTGAAACCCTAACCCTAATGTAAAACCCTAGTTTGTAACCCTAACCCTAATGTAAAACCCTAGTTTGAAACCCTAACGCTAATGTAAAACCCTAGTTTGAAACCCTAACCCTAATGTAAAACCCTAGTTTGAAGCACTAACCCTAATGTAAAACACTAGTTTGAAACGCTAACCCTAATGTAAAACCCTAGTTTGAAACCCCAAATCTAATTTGAAACCATAGTTTAAAACCCTAAACCTAATGTAAAACCCTAGTTTGAAGCATTAACCCTAATCTAAAACACTAGTTTGAAACGCTAACCCTAATGTTAAACCCTAATTTGAAACCCTAACCCTAATGTAAAACCCTAGTTTGAAACCCTAACCCTAATGATAAACCCTAGTTTGAAACCCTAACCCTAATGTAAAACCCTAGTTTGAAACCCTAACCCTAATGTAAAACCCTAGTTTGTAACCCTAACTCTAATGTAAAACCCTAGTTTGAAGCAATAACCCTAAATTATAACCCTAGTTTGAAACTCTTACCCTAATGTAAAACCCTAGTTTGAAACCCTAACCGTAATGTAAAACCCTAGTTTGTAACCCTTACCCTAATGTTAAACCCTAGTTTGAAACCCTAACCCTAAGGTAAAACCCTAGTTTGAAAAACTTAACCCTAATGATAAACCCTAGTTTGAAACCCTAACCCTAATGCAAAACCCTAGTTTGAAACCCTAACCCTAATGTAAAACCCTTGTTTGTAACCCTAACCCAAATGTAAAGCCCTAGTTTGAAACCCAACCCTAATGTAAAACCCTAGTTTGAAGCATTAACCCTAATGTAAAACACTAGTTTGAAACCCTAACCCTAATTATAAGCCCTAGTTTGAAACCCTAACCCTAATGTAAAACCCTAGTTTGAAACCCTAACCCTAATGATAAACCCTAGTTTGAAACCCTAACCCTAAATTGAAACCCTAGTTTGAAACCCTAACCCTAATTTAAAACCCTAGTTTGAAACCCTAACTCTAATGTAAAACCCTAGTTTGTAACCCTAACCCTAATGTAAAACCCTAGTTTGAAATTCTAAACCTAATGTAAAACCCTAGTTTGAAACCCTAACCCTAATGTAAAACCCTTGTTTGAAACCCTAACCCTAAAACAAAACCCTAGATTGAAACCCTAAGCCTAATTTGAAACCCTAGTTTGAAACCCTAACCCTAATTTGAATCCCTAGTTTGAAATCCTAACCCTAATGTGAAACCCTAGTTTGAAACCCTAACCCTAATTAGAAACCCTAGTTTGAAACTCTAACCCTAATGTAAAACCCTAGTTTGTAACCCTAACCCTAATGTAAAATGACTGTTTTGAAACCCTAACCCTATTGTAAAACCCTTGTTTGATACCCTAACCCTAATGTAAAACCCTAGTTTGAAAACCTAACCCTAATGTAAAACCCTAGTGTGAAACCCTAACCCTAATTTTTAACCACTGTTTTTAAACCCTAACCCTAATGTAAAACCCTAGTTTGAAACCCTAAACCTAATGTAAAACCCTAGTTTGAAACCCTAACCCTAATGTAAAACCCTAGTTTGAAACCCTAACCCTAATGTAAAACCCTAGTTTGTAACCCTAACCCTAATGTAAAATGACTGTTTTGAAACCCTAACCCTAATGTAAAACCCTTGTTTGAAACCCTAACCCTAATGTAAAACCCTAGTTTGAAACCCTAAGCCTAATTTGAAACCCTAGTTTAAAACCCTAACCCTAATGTAAAACCCTAGTTTGAAACCCTAACCCTAATGTAAAACCCTAGTTTGTAACCCTAACCCTAATGTAAAATGACTGTTTTGAAACCCTAACCCTAATGTAAAACCCTTGTTTGAAACTCTAACCCTAATGTAAAACCCTAGTTTGAAACCCTAATCCTAATTTTAAACCCTAGTTTGTAACCCTAACCCTAATGTAAAACCCTAGTTTGAAACCCTAACCCTAATGTTAAACCCTAGTTTGAAACCCTAACCCTAATGTAAAACCCTTGTTTGAAACCCTAACCCTAATGTAAAACCCTAGTTTGAAACCCTAAGCCTAATTTGAAACCCTAGTTTGAAACCCTAACCCTAATGTAAAACCCTAGTTTGTAACCCTAACCCAAATGTAAAACCCTAGTTTGAAACCTAACCCCTAATGTAAAACCCTAGTTTGAAACCCTAACCCTAATGTAAAACCATAGTTTGAAGCATTAACCCTAATGTAAAACCCTAGTTTGAAGCACTAACCCTAATGTAAACACTAGTTTGAAATGCTAACCCTAATGTAAAACCCTAGTTTGAAACCCCAAATCTAATTTGAAACCATAGTTTAAAACCCTAACCCTAATGTAAAACCCTAGTTTGAAGCATTAACCCTAATGTAAAACACTAGTTTGAAACGCTAACCCTAATGTTAAACCCTAATTTGAAACCCTAACCCTAACGTTAAACCCTAGTTTGAAACCCTAACCGTAATGTAAAACCCTAGTTTGAAACCCTAACCCTAATGTTAAACCCTAGTTTGTAACCCTAACCCTAATTTGAAACCCTAGTTTGAAACCCTAACCCTAATGTTAAACCCTAGTTTGAAACCCTAACCCTAATGTAAAACCTTAGTTTGAAACCCTAACCCTAATTTGAAACCCTAGTTTGAAACCCTAACCCTAATGTAAAACCCTTGTTTGAAACCCTAACCCTAATGTAAAACCCTAGTTTGAAACCCTAACCCTAATGTTAAAGCCTAGTTTGTAACCCTAACCCTAATGTAAAACCCTAGTTTGAAACCCTAACCATAATGTTAAACCCTAGTTTGAAACCCTAACCCTAATGTAAAACCCTTGTTTGAAACCCTAACCCTCATGTAAAACCCTAGTTTGAAACCCTAACCCTAATTTGAAACCCTAGTTTGAAAACCTAACCCTAATGTAAAACCCTAGTTCGAAACCCTAACCCTAATGATAAACCCTAGTTTGAAACCGTAACCCTAATTTTGAAACCCTAGTTTGAAACCCTAACCCTAATTTGAAACCCCTGTTTGAAATCCTAACTCTAATGTGAAACCTTAGTTTGAAACCCTAACCCTCATAAAAAACCCTAGTTTGTAACCCTAACCCAAATGTAAAACCCTAGTTTGAAACACTAACCCTAATGTAAAACCCTAGTTTGAAACGCTAACCCTAATGTAAAACCCTAGTTTGAAGCATTAACCCTAAAGTAAAACACTAGTTTGAAACCCTAACCCTAAATTGAAACCCTAGTTTGAAACCCTAACCCTAATGTAAAACCCTAGTTTGAAACCCTAACCCTAATGTAAAACCCTAGTTTGTAACCCTAACCCTAATGTAAAACCCTAGTTTGAAACCCTAATCCTAATGTAAAACCCTAGTTTGAAGCACTAACCCTAATGTAAAACACTAGTTTGAAACACTAACCCTAATGTAAAACCCTAGTTTGAAACCCTAACCCTAATTTGAAACACTAGTTTGAAACACTAACCCTAATGTAAAACCCTAGTTTGAAACCCTAACCCTAATGTTAAACCCTAGTTTGAAACCCTAACCCTAATGTAAAACCCTTGTTTGAAACCCTAACCCTAATGTATAACCCTAGTTTGAAACCCTAACCCTAATTTGAAACCCTAGTTTGAAAACCTAACCCTAATGTAAAACCCTAGTTTGAAACCCTAACCCTAATTTGAAACCCCTGTTTGAAATCCTAACTCTAATGTGAAACCTTAGTTTGAAACCCTAACCCTCATAAAAAACCCTAGTTTGTAACCCTAACCCAAATGTAAAACCCTAGTTTGAAACACTAACCCTAATGTAAAACCCTAGTTTGAAACGCTAACCCTAATGTAAAACCCTAGTTTGAAGCATTAACCCTAAAGTAAAACACTAGTTTGAAACCCTAACCCTAATGTTAAACCCTAGTTTGAAACCCTAACCCTAATGTAAAACCCTAGTTTGAAACCCTAACCCTAATGATAAACCCTAGTTTGAAACCCTAACCCTAAATTGAAACCCTAGTTTGAAACCCTAACCCTAATGTAAAACCCTAGTTTGAAACCCTAACCCTAATTTGAAACCCCTGTTTGAAATCCTAACTCTAATGTGAAACCTTAGTTTGAAACCCTAACCCTCATAAAAAACCCTAGTTTGTAACCCTAACCCAAATGTAAAACCCTAGTTTGAAACACTAACCCTAATGTAAAACCCTAGTTTGAAACGCTAACCCTAATGTAAAACCCTAGTTTGAAGCATTAACCCTAAAGTAAAACACTAGTTTGAAACCCTAACCCTAATGTTAAACCCTAGTTTGAAACCCTAACCCTAATGTAAAACCCTAGTTTGAAACCCTAACCCTAATGATAAACCCTAGTTTGAAACCCTAACCCTAAATTGAAACCCTAGTTTGAAACCCTAACCCTAATGTAAAACCCTAGTTTGAAACCCTAACCCTAATGTAAAACCCTAGTTTGTAACCCTAACCCTAATGTAAAACCCTAGTTTGAAACCCTAACCCTAATGTAAAACCCTAGTTTGAAGCACTAACCCTAATGTAAAACACTAGTTTGAAACACTAACCCTAATGTAAAACCCTAGTTTGAAGCATTAACCCTAATGTAAAACCCTAGTTTGAAACCCTAACCCAAATGTTAAACCCTAACCCTAAATTGAAACCCTAGTTTCAAACCCTAACCCTAATGTAAAACCCTAGTTTGAAACCCTAACCCTAATGTAAAACCCTAGTTTGTAACCCTAACCCTAATGTAAAACCCTAGTTTGAAACCCTAACGCTAATGTAAAACCCTAGTTTGAAACCCTAACCCTAATGTAAAACCCTAGTTTGAAGCACTAACCCTAATGTAAAACACTAGTTTGAAACGCTAACCCTAATGTAAAACCCTAGTTTGAAACCCCAAATCTAATTTGAAACCATAGTTTAAAACCCTAAACCTAATGTAAAACCCTAGTTTGAAACCCTAACCCTAATTTGAAACCCTAGTTTGAAACCCTAACCCTAATGTAAAACCCTAGTTTGTAACCCTAACCCTATTTTGAAACCCTAGTTTGAAACCCTAACCCTAATGTTAAACCCTAGTTTGAAACCCAAACCTTAATGTAAAACCCTAGTTTGAAACCCTAACCCTAATTTGAAACCCTAGTTTGAAAACCTAACCCTAATGTAAAACCCTAGTTTGAAACACTAACCCTAATGTAAAACCCTAGTTTGAAGCATTAACCCTCATGTTAAACCCTAGTTTGAAACCCTAACACTAAATTGAAACCCCAGTTTGAAACCCTAACCCTAATGTAAAACCCTAGTTTGAAACCCTAACCCTAATGTAAAACCCTAGTTTGTAACCCTAACCCTAATGTAAAACCTTAGTGTGAAACCCTAACCCTAATATAAAACCCTAGTTTGAAACCCTAACCCTAATGTAAAACCCTAGTTTGAAACCCTAACCCTAATTTGAAACCCTAGTTTGAAACCCTAACCCTAATATAAAACCCTTGTTTGAAACCCTAACCCTAATGTAAAACCCTAGTTTGAAACCCTAACCCTAATGTTAAAGCCTAGTTTGTAACCCTAACCCTAATGTAAAACCCTAGTTTTAAACCCTAACCCTAATGTTAAACCCTAGTTTGAAACCCTAACCCTAATGTAAAACCCTTGTTTGAAACCCTAACCCAAATGTTAAACCCTAGTTTGAAACCCTAACCCTAAATTGAAACCCTAGTTTGAAACCCTAACCCTAATGTAAAACCCTAGTTTGAAACCCTAACCCTAATGTAAAACCCTAGTTTGTAACCCTATCCCTAATGTAAAACCCTAGTTTGAAACCCTAACGCTAATGTAAAACCCTAGTTTGAAACCCTAACCCTAATGTAAAACCCTAGTTTGAAGCACTAACCCTAATGTAAAACACTAGTTTGAAACGCTAACCCTAATGTAAAACCCTAGTTTGAAACCCCAAATCTAATTTGAAACCATAGTTTAAAACCCTAAACCTAATGTAAAACCCTAGTTTGAAGCATTAACCCTAATGTAAAACACTAGTTTGAAACGCTAACCCTAATGTTAAAACCTAATTTGAAACCCTAACCCTAATGTAAAACCCTAGTTTGAAACCCTAACCCTAATGATAAACCCTAGTTTGAAACCCTAACCCTAATGTAAAACCCTAGTTTGAAACCCTAACCCTAATGTAAAACCCTAGTTTGTAACCCTAACTCTAATGTAAAACCCTAGTTTGAAGCAATAACCCTAAATTATAACCCTAGTTTGAAACTCTTACCCTAATGTAAAACCCTAGTTTGAAACCCTAACCGTAATGTAAAACCCTAGTTTGTAACCCTTACCCTAATGTTAAACCCTAGTTTGAAACCCTAACCCTAAGGTAAAACCCTAGTTTGAAAAACTTAACCCTAATGATAAACCCTAGTTTGAAACCCTAACCCTAATGCAAAACCCTAGTTTGAAACCCTAACCCTAATGTAAAACCCTTGTTTGTAACCCTAACCCAAATGTAAAGCCCTAGTTTGAAACCCAACCCTAATGTAAAACCCTAGTTTGAAGCATTAACCCTAATGTAAAACACTAGTTTGAAACCCTAACCCTAATTATAAGCCCTAGTTTGAAACCCTAACCCTAATGTAAAACCCTAGTTTGAAACCCTAACCCTAATGATAAACCCTAGTTTGAAACCCTAACCCTAAATTGAAACCCTAGTTTGAAACCCTAACCCTAATTTAAAATCCTAGTTTGAAACCCTAACTCTAATGTAAAACCCTAGTTTGTAACCCTAACCCTAATGTAAAACCCTAGTTTGAAATTCTAAACCTAATGTAAAACCCTAGTTTGAAACCCTAACCCTAATGTAAAACCCTTGTTTGAAACCCTAACCCTAAAACAAAACCCTAGATTGAAACCCTAAGCCTAATTTGAAACCCTAGTTTGAAACCCTAACCCTAATTTGAATCCCTAGTTTGAAATCCTAACCCTAATGTGAAACCCTAGTTTGAAACCCTAACCCTAATTAGAAACCCTAGTTTGAAACCCTAACCCTAATGTAAAACCCTAGTTTGTAACCCTAACCCTAATGTAAAATGACTGTTTTGAAACCCTAACCCTATTGTAAAACCCTTGTTTGATACCCTAACCCTAATGTAAAACCCTAGTTTGAAAACCTAACCCTAATGTAAAACCCTAGTGTGAAACCCTAACCCTAATTTTTAACCACTGTTTTTAAACCCTAACCCTAATGTAAAACCCTACTTTGAAACCCTAAACCTAATGTAAAACCCTAGTTTGAAACCCTAACCCTAATGTAAAACCCTAGTTTGAAACCCTAACCCTAATGTAAAACCCTAGTTTGTAACCCTAACCCTAATGTAAAATGACTGTTTTGAAACCCTAACCCTAATGTAAAACCCTTGTTTGAAACTCTAACCCTAATGTAAAACCCTAGTTTGAAACCCTAATCCTAATTTTAAACCCTAGTTTGTAACCCTAACCCTAATGTAAAACCCTAGTTTGAAACCCTAACCCTAATGTTAAACCCTAGTTTGAAACCCTAACCCTAATGTAAAACCCTTGTTTGAAACCCTAACCCTAATGTAAAACCCTAGTTTGAAACCCTAAGCCTAATTTGAAACCCTAGTTTGAAACCCTAACCCTAATGTAAAACCCTAGTTTGTAACCCTAACCCAAATGTAAAACCCTAGTTTGAAACCCTAACCCCTAATGTAAAACCCTAGTTTGAAACCCTAACCCTAATGTAAAACCATAGTTTGAAGCATTAACCCTAATGTAAAACCCTAGTTTGAAGCACTAACCCTAATGTAAAACACTAGTTTGAAATGCTAACCCTAATGCAAAACCCTAGTTTGAAACCCCAAATCTAATTTGAAACCATAGTTTAAAACCCTAACCCTAATGTAAAACCCTAGTTTGAAGCATTAACCCTAATGTAAAACACTAGTTTGAAACGCTAACCCTAATGTTAAACCCTAATTTGAAACCCTAACCCTAACGTTAAACCCTAGTTTGAAACCCTAACCGTAATGTAAAACCCTAGTTTGAAACCCTAACCCTAATGTAAAACCCTAGTTTGTAACCCTAACCATAATGTAAAACCTTAGTGTGAAACCCTAACCCTAATTTGAAACCCTAGTTTGAAACCCTAACCCTATTGTAAAACCCTTGTTTGAAACCCTAACCCTAATGTAAAACCCTAGTTTGAAACCCTAACCCTAATGTTAAAGCCTAGTTTGTAACCCTAACCCTAATGTAAAACCCTAGTTTTAATCCCTAACCCTAATGTTAAACCCTAGTTTGAAACCCTAACCCTAATGTAAAACCCTTGTTTGAAACCCTAACCCAAATGTTAAACCCTAGTTTGAAACCCTAACCCTAAATTGAAACCCTAGTTTGAAACCCTAACCCTAATGTAAAACCCTAGTTTGAAACCCTAACCCTAATGTAAAACCCTAGTTTGTAACCCTAACCCTAATGTAAAACCCTAGTTTGAAACCCTAACGCTAATGTAAAACCCTAGTTTGAAACCCTAACCCTAATGTAAAACCCTAGTTTGAAGCACTAACCCTAATGTAAAACACTAGTTTGAAACGCTAACCCTAATGTAAAACCCTAGTTTGAAACCCCAAATCTAATTTGAAACCATAGTTTAAAACCCTAAACCTAATGTAAAACCCTAGTTTGAAGCATTAACCCTACTGTAAAACACTAGTTTGAAACGCTTACCCTAATGTTAAACCCTAATTTGAAACCCTAACCCTAATGTAAAACCCTAGTTTGAAACCCTAACCCTAATGATAAACCCTAGTTTGAAACCCTAACCCTAATGTAAAACCCTAGTTTGAAACCCTAACCCTAATGTAAAACCCTAGTTTGTAACCCTAACTCTAATGTAAAACCCTAGTTTGAAGCAATAACCCTAAATTATAACCCTAGTTTGAAACTCTTACCCTAATGTAAAACCCTAGTTTGAAACCCTAACCGTAATGTAAAACCCTAGTTTGTAACCCTTACCCTAATGTTAAACCCTAGTTTGAAACCCTAACCCTAAGGTAAAACCCTAGTTTGAAAAACTTAACCCTAATGATAAACCCTAGTTTGAAACCCTAACCCTAATGCAAAACCCTAGTTTGAAACCCTAACCCTAATGTAAAACCCTTGTTTGTAACCCTAACCCAAATGTAAAGCCCTAGTTTGAAACCCAACCCTAATGTAAAACCCTAGTTTGAAGCATTAACCCTAATGTAAAACACTAGTTTGAAACCCAAACCCTAATTATAAGCCCTAGTTTGAAACCCTAACCCTAATGTAAAACCCTAGTTTGAAACCCTAACCCTAATGATAAACCCTAGTTTGAAACCCTAACCCTAAATTGAAACCCTAGTTTGAAACCCTAACCCTAATTTAAAACCCTAGTTTGAAACCCTAACTCTAATGTAAAACCCTAGTTTGTAACCCTAACCCTAATGTAAAACCCTAGTTTGAAATTCTAAACCTAATGTAAAACCCTAGTTTGAAACCCTAACCCTAATGTAAAACCCTTGTTTGAAACCCTAACCCTAAAACAAAACCCTAGATTGAAACCCTAAGCCTAATTTGAAACCCTAGTTTGAAACCCTAACCCTAATTTGAATCCCTAGTTTGAAATCCTAACCCTAATGTGAAACCCTAGTTTGAAACCCTAACCCTAATTAGAAACCCTAGTTTGAAACCCTAACCCTAATGTAAAACCCTAGTTTGTAACCCTAACCCTAATGTAAAATGACTGTTTTGAAACCCTAACCCTATTGTAAAACCCTTGTTTGATACCCTAACCCTAATGTAAAACCCTAGTTTGAAAACCTAACCCTAATGTAAAACCCTAGTGTGAAACCCTAACCCTAATTTTTAAGCACTGTTTTTAAACCCTAACCCTAATGTAAAACCCTAGTTTGAAACCCTAAACCTAATGTAAAACCCTAGTTTGAAACCCTAACCCTAATGTAAAACCCTAATTTGAAACCCTAACCCTAATGTAAAACCCTAGTTTGTAACCCTAACCCTAATGTAAAATGACTGTTTTGAAACCCTAACCCTAATGTAAAACCCTTGTTTGAAACCCTAACCCTAATGTAAAACCCTAGTTTGAAACCCTAAGCCTAATTTGAAACCCTAGTTTAAAACCCTAACCCTAATGTAAAACCCTAGTTTGAAACCCTAACCCTAATGTAAAACCCTAGTTTGTAACCCTAACCCTAATGTAAAATGACTGTTTTGAAACCCTAACCCTAATGTAAAACCCTTGTTTGAAACTCTAACCCTAATGTAAAACCCTAGTTTGAAACCCTAATCCTAATTTTAAACCCTAGTTTGTAACCCTAACCCTAATGTAAAACCCTAGTTTGAAACCCTAACCCTAATGTTAAACCCTAGTTTGAAACTTTAAGCCTAATTTGAAACCCTAGTTTGAAACCCTAACCCTAATGTAAAACCCTAGTTTGTAACCCTAACCCAAATGTAAAACCCTAGTTTGAAACCCTAACCCTAATGTAAAACCATAGTTTGAAGCATTAACCCTAATGTAAAACCCTAGTTTGAAGCACTAACCCTAATGTAAAACACTAGTTTGAAATGCTAACCCTAATGTAAAACCCTAGTTTGAAACCCCAAATCTAATTTGAAACCATAGTTTAAAACCCTAACCCTAATGTAAAACCCTAGTTTGAAGCATTAACCCTAATGTAAAACACTAGTTTGAAACGCTAACCCTAATGTTAAACCCTAATTTGAAACCCTAACCCTAATGTAAAACCCTAGTTTGAAACCCTAACCCTAATGGTAAACCCTAGTTTGAAACACTAACCCTAAATTTAAACCATAGTTTGAAACCCTAACCCTAAGGTAAAACCCTAGTTTGAAACCCTAACCCTAATGTAAAACCCTAGTTTGAAACCCTAACCCTAATGTAAAACCATAGTTTGAAGCATTAACCCTAATGTAAAACCCTAGTTTGAAGCACTAACCCTAATGTAAAACACTAGTTTGAAATGCTAACCCTAATGTAAAACCCTAGTTTGAAACCCCAAATCTAATTTGAAACCATAGTTTAAAACCCTAACCCTAATGTAAAACCCTAGTTTGAAGCATTAACCCTAATGTAAAACACAAGTTTGAAACGCTAACCCTAATGTTAAACCCTAATTTGAAACCCTAACCCTAATGTAAAACCCTAGTTTGAAACCCTAACCCTAATGTAAAACCCTAGTTTGTAACCCTAACCCTAATGTAAAACCATAGTTTGAAACCCTAACCCTAATGTAAAACCCTAGTTTGAAACCCTAACCCTAATGTAAAACCCTAGTTTGTAACCCTAACTCTAAGGTAAAACCCTAGTTTGAAACCCTAACCCTAATGTAAAACCCTAGTTTGAAACCCTAACCCTAATGTAAAACCCTTGTTTGAAACCCTAACCCTAATTTTAAACCCGAGTTTGAAACCCTAACCCTAATGTAAAACCCTAGTTTGTAACCCTAACCCTAATGTAAAACCCTTGTTTGAAACCCTAACCCTAATGTAAAACCCTAGTTTGAAACCCTAACCCTAATGTAAAACCCTAGTTTGTAACCCTAACCCTAATGTAAAATGACTGTTTTGAAACCCTAACCCTAATGTAAAACCCTTGTTTGAAACCCTAACCCTAATGTAAAACCCTAGTTTGAAACCCTAAGCCTAATTTGAAACCCTAGTTTAAAACCCTAACCCTAATGTAAAACCCTAGTTTGAAACCCTAACCCTAATGTAAAACCCTAGTTTGTAACCCTAACCCTAATGTAAAATGACTGTTTTGAAACCCTAACCCTAATGTAAAACCCTTGTTTGAAACTCTAACCCTAATGTAAAACCCTAGTTTGAAACCCTAATCCTAATTTTAAACCCTAGTTTGTAACCCTAACCCTAATGTAAAACCCTAGTTTGAAACCCTAACCCTAATGTTAAACCCTAGTTTGAAACCCTAAGCCTAATTTGAAACCCTAGTTTGAAACCCTAACCCTAATGTAAAACCCTAGTTTGTAACCCTAACCCAAATGTAAAACCCTAGTTTGAAACCCTAACCCTAATGTAAAACCATAGTTTGAAGCATTAACCCTAATGTAAAACCCTAGTTTGAAGCACTAACCCTAATGTAAAACACTAGTTTGAAATGCTAACCCTAATGTAAAACCCTAGTTTGAAACCCCAAATCTAATTTGAAACCATAGTTTAAAACCCTAACCCTAATGTAAAACCCTAGTTTGAAGCATTAACCCTAATGTAAAACACTAGTTTGAAACGCTAACCCTAATGTTAAACCCTAATTTGAAACCCTAACCCTAATGTAAAACCCTAGTTTGAAACCCTAACCCTAATGGTAAACCCTAGTTTGAAACACTAACCCTAAATTTAAACCATAGTTTGAAACCCTAACCCTAAGGTAAAACCCTAGTTTGAAACCCTAACCCTAATGTAAAACCCTAGTTTGAAACCCTAACCCTAATGTAAAACCATAGTTTGAAGCATTAACCCTAATGTAAAACCCTAGTTTGAAGCACTAACCCTAATGTAAAACACTAGTTTGAAATGCTAACCCTAATGTAAAACCCTAGTTTGAAACCCCAAATCTAATTTGAAACCATAGTTTAAAACCCTAACCCTAATGTAAAACCCTAGTTTGAAGCATTAACCCTAATGTAAAACACAAGTTTGAAACGCTAACCCTAATGTTAAACCCTAATTTGAAACCCTAACCCTAATGTAAAACCCTAGTTTGAAACCCTAACCCTAATGTAAAACCCTAGTTTGTAACCCTAACCCTAATGTAAAACCATAGTTTGAAACCCTAACCCTAATGTAAAACCCTAGTTTGAAACCCTAACCCTAATGTAAAACCCTAGTTTGTAACCCTAACTCTAAGGTAAAACCCTAGTTTGAAACCCTAACCCTAATGTAAAACCCTAGTTTGAAACCCTAACCCTAATGTAAAACCCTTGTTTGAAACCCTAACCCTAATTTTAAACCCGAGTTTGAAACCCTAACCCTAATGTAAAACCCTAGTTTGTAACCCTAACCCTAATGTAAAACCCTTGTTTGAAACCCTAACCCTAATGTAAAACCCTAGTTTGAAACCCTAAGCCTAATTTGAAACCCTAGTTTGAAACCCTAACCCTAATGTAAAACCCTAGTTTGAAACCCTAACCCTAATGTAAAACCCTAGTTTGTAACCCTAACCCTAATGTAAAATGACTGTTTTGAAACCCTAACCCTAATTTAAAACCCTTGTTTGAAACTCTAACCCTTATGTAAAACCCTAGTTTGAAACCCTAATCCTAATTTTAAACCCTAGTTTGTAACCCTAACCCTAATGTAAAACCCTAGTTTGAAACCCTAACCCTAATGTAAAACCATAGTTTGAAGCATTAACCCTAATGTAAAACCCTAGTTTGAAGCACTAACCCTAATGTAAAACACTAGTTTGAAACGCTAACCCTAATGTAAAACCCTAGTTTGAAACCCCAAATCTAATTTGAAACCATAGTTTAAAACCCTAAACCTAATGTAAAACCCTAGTTTGAAGCATTAACCCTAATGTAAAACACTAGTTTGAAACGCTAACCCTAATGTTAAAACCTAATTTGAAACCCTAACCCTAATGTAAAACCCTAGTTTGAAACCCTAACCCTAATGATAAACCCTAGTTTGAAACCCTAACCCTAATGTAAAACCCTAGTTTGAAACCCTAACCCTAATGTAAAACCCTAGTTTGTAACCCTAACTCTAATGTAAAACCCTAGTTTGAAGCAATAACCCTAAATTATAACCCTAGTTTGAAACTCTTACCCTAATGTAAAACCCTAGTTTGAAACCCTAACCGTAATGTAAAACCCTAGTTTGTAACCCTTACCCTAATGTTAAACCCTAGTTTGAAACCCTAACCCTAAGGTAAAACCCTAGTTTGAAAAACTTAACCCTAATGATAAACCCTAGTTTGAAACCCTAACCCTAATGCAAAACCCTAGTTTGAAACCCTAACCCTAATGTAAAACCCTTGTTTGTAACCCTAACCCAAATGTAAAGCCCTAGTTTGAAACCCAACCCTAATGTAAAACCCTAGTTTGAAGCATTAACCCTAATGTAAAACACTAGTTTGAAACCCTAACCCTAATTATAAGCCCTAGTTTGAAACCCTAACCCTAATGTAAAACCCTAGTTTGAAACCCTAACCCTAATGATAAACCCTAGTTTGAAACCCTAACCCTAAATTGAAACCCTAGTTTGAAACCCTAACCCTAATTTAAAATCCTAGTTTGAAACCCTAACTCTAATGTAAAACCCTAGTTTGTAACCCTAACCCTAATGTAAAACCCTAGTTTGAAATTCTAAACCTAATGTAAAACCCTAGTTTGAAACCCTAACCCTAATGTAAAACCCTTGTTTGAAACCCTAACCCTAAAACAAAACCCTAGATTGAAACCCTAAGCCTAATTTGAAACCCTAGTTTGAAACCCTAACCCTAATTTGAATCCCTAGTTTGAAATCCTAACCCTAATGTGAAACCCTAGTTTGAAACCCTAACCCTAATTAGAAACCCTAGTTTGAAACCCTAACCCTAATGTAAAACCCTAGTTTGTAACCCTAACCCTAATGTAAAATGACTGTTTTGAAACCCTAACCCTATTGTAAAACCCTTGTTTGATACCCTAACCCTAATGTAAAACCCTAGTTTGAAAACCTAACCCTAATGTAAAACCCTAGTGTGAAACCCTAACCCTAATTTTTAACCACTGTTTTTAAACCCTAACCCTAATGTAAAACCCTACTTTGAAACCCTAAACCTAATGTAAAACCCTAGTTTGAAACCCTAACCCTAATGTAAAACCCTAGTTTGAAACCCTAACCCTAATGTAAAACCCTAGTTTGTAACCCTAACCCTAATGTAAAATGACTGTTTTGAAACCCTAACCCTAATGTAAAACCCTTGTTTGAAACCCTAACCCTAATGTAAAACCCTAGTTTGAAACCCTAAGCCTAATTTGAAACCCTAGTTTAAAACCCTAACCCTAATGTAAAACCCTAGTTTGAAACCCTAACCCTAATGTAAAACCCTAGTTTGTAACCCTAACCCTAATGTAAAATGACTGTTTTGAAACCCTAACCCTAATGTAAAACCCTTGTTTGAAACTCTAACCCTAATGTAAAACCCTAGTTTGAAACCCTAATCCTAATTTTAAACCCTAGTTTGTAACCCTAACCCTAATGTAAAACCCTAGTTTGAAACCCTAACCCTAATGTTAAACCCTAGTTTGAAACCCTAACCCTAATGTAAAACCCTTGTTTGAAACCCTAACCCTAATGTAAAACCCTAGTTTGAAACCCTAAGCCTAATTTGAAACCCTAGTTTGAAACCCTAACCCTAATGTAAAACCCTAGTTTGTAACCCTAACCCAAATGTAAAACCCTAGTTTGAAACCCTAACCCCTAATGTAAAACCCTAGTTTGAAACCCTAACCCTAATGTAAAACCATAGTTTGAAGCATTAACCCTAATGTAAAACCCTAGTTTGAAGCACTAACCCTAATGTAAAACACTAGTTTGAAATGCTAACCCTAATGGAAAACCCTAGTTTGAAACCCCAAATCTAATTTGAAACCATAGTTTAAAACCCTAACCCTAATGTAAAACCCTAGTTTGAAGCATTAACCCTAATGTAAAACACTAGTTTGAAACGCTAACCCTAATGTTAAACCCTAATTTGAAACCCTAACCCTAACGTTAAACCCTAGTTTGAAACCCTAACCGTAATGTAAAACCCTAGTTTGAAACCCTAACCCTAATGTAAAACCCTAGTTTGTAACCCTAACCATAATGTAAAACCTTAGTGTGAAACCCTAACCCTAATTTGAAACCCTAGTTTGAAACCCTAACCCTAATGTAAAACCCTTGTTTGAAACCCTAACCCTAATGTAAAACCCTAGTTTGAAACCCTAACCCTAATGTTAAAGCCTAGTTTGTAACCCTAACCCTAATGTAAAACCCTAGTTTTAATCCCTAACCCTAATGTTAAACCCTAGTTTGAAACCCTAACCCTAATGTAAAACCCTTGTTTGAAACCCTAACCCAAATGTTAAACCCTAGTTTGAAACCCTAACCCTAAATTGAAACCCTAGTTTGAAACCCTAACCCTAATGTAAAACCCTAGTTTGAAACCCTAACCCTAATGTAAAACCCTAGTTTGTAACCCTAACCCTAATGTAAAACCCTAGTTTGAAACCCTAACGCTAATGTAAAACCCTAGTTTGAAACCCTAACCCTAATGTAAAACCCTAGTTTGAAGCACTAACCCTAATGTAAAACACTAGTTTGAAACGCTAACCCTAATGTAAAACCCTAGTTTGAAACCCCAAATCTAATTTGAAACCATAGTTTAAAACCCTAAACCTAATGTAAAACCCTAGTTTGAAGCATTAACCCTACTGTAAAACACTAGTTTGAAACGCTTACCCTAATGTTAAACCCTAATTTGAAACCCTAACCCTAATGTAAAACCCTAGTTTGAAACCCTAACCCTAATGATAAACCCTAGTTTGAAACCCTAACCCTAATGTAAAACCCTAGTTTGAAACCCTAACCCTAATGTAAAACCCTAGTTTGTAACCCTAACTCTAATGTAAAACCCTAGTTTGAAGCAATAACCCTAAATTATAACCCTAGTTTGAAACTCTTACCCTAATGTAAAACCCTAGTTTGAAACCCTAACCGTAATGTAAAACCCTAGTTTGTAACCCTTACCCTAATGTTAAACCCTAGTTTGAAACCCTAACCCTAAGGTAAAACCCTAGTTTGAAAAACTTAACCCTAATGATAAACCCTAGTTTGAAACCCTAACCCTAATGCAAAACCCTAGTTTGAAACCCTAACCCTAATGTAAAACCCTTGTTTGTAACCCTAACCCAAATGTAAAGCCCTAGTTTGAAACCCAACCCTAATGTAAAACCCTAGTTTGAAGCATTAACCCTAATGTAAAACACTAGTTTGAAACCCAAACCCTAATTATAAGCCCTAGTTTGAAACCCTAACCCTAATGTAAAACCCTAGTTTGAAACCCTAACCCTAATGATAAACCCTAGTTTGAAACCCTAACCCTAAATTGAAACCCTAGTTTGAAACCCTAACCCTAATTTAAAACCCTAGTTTGAAACCCTAACTCTAATGTAAAACCCTAGTTTGTAACCCTAACCCTAATGTAAAACCCTAGTTTGAAATTCTAAACCTAATGTAAAACCCTAGTTTGAAACCCTAACCCTAATGTAAAACCCTTGTTTGAAACCCTAACCCTAAAACAAAACCCTAGATTGAAACCCTAAGCCTAATTTGAAACCCTAGTTTGAAACCCTAAGCCTAATTTGAATCCCTAGTTTGAAATCCTAACCCTAATGTGAAACCCTAGTTTGAAACCCTAACCCTAATTAGAAACCCTAGTTTGAAACCCTAATGTAAAACCCTAGTTTGTAACCCTAACCCTAATGTAAAATGACTGTTTTGAAACCCTAACCCTATTGTAAAACCCTTGTTTGATACCCTAACCCTAATGTAAAACCCTAGTTTGAAAACCTAACCCTAATGTAAAACCCTAGTGTGAAACCCTAACCCTAATTTTTAAGCACTGTTTTTAAACCCTAACCCTAATGTAAAACCCTAGTTTGAAACCCTAAACCTAATGTAAAACCCTAGTTTGAAACCCTAACCCTAATGTAAAACCCTAATTTGAAACCCTAACCCTAATGTAAAACCCTAGTTTGTAACCCTAACCCTAATGTAAAATGACTGTTTTGAAACCCTAACCCTAATGTAAAACCCTTGTTTGAAACCCTAACCCTAATGTAAAACCCTAGTTTGAAACCCTAAGCCTAATTTGAAACCCTAGTTTAAAACCCTAACCCTAATGTAAAACCCTAGTTTGAAACCCTAACCCTAATGTAAAACCCTAGTTTGTAACCCTAACCCTAATGTAAAATGACTGTTTTGAAACCCTAACCCTAATGTAAAACCCTTGTTTGAAACTCTAACCCTAATGTAAAACCCTAGTTTGAAACCCTAATCCTAATTTTAAACCCTAGTTTGTAACCCTAACCCTAATGTAAAACCCTAGTTTGAAACCCTAACCCTAATGTTAAACCCTAGTTTGAAACCCTAAGCCTAATTTGAAACCCTAGTTTGAAACCCTAACCCTAATGTAAAACCCTAGTTTGTAACCCTAACCCAAATGTAAAACCCTAGTTTGAAACCCTAACCCTAATGTAAAACCATAGTTTGAAGCATTAACCCTAATGTAAAACCCTAGTTTGAAGCACTAACCCTAATGTAAAACACTAGTTTGAAATGCTAACCCTAATGTAAAACCCTAGTTTGAAACCCCAAATCTAATTTGAAACCATAGTTTAAAACCCTAACCCTAATGTAAAACCCTAGTTTGAAGCATTAACCCTAATGTAAAACACTAGTTTGAAACGCTAACCCTAATGTTAAACCCTAATTTGAAACCCTAACCCTAATGTAAAACCCTAGTTTGAAACCCTAACCCTAATGGTAAACCCTAGTTTGAAACACTAACCCTAAATTTAAACCATAGTTTGAAACCCTAACCCTAAGGTAAAACCCTAGTTTGAAACCCTAACCCTAATGTAAAACCCTAGTTTGAAACCCTAACCCTAATGTAAAACCATAGTTTGAAGCATTAACCCTAATGTAAAACCCTAGTTTGAAGCACTAACCCTAATGTAAAACACTAGTTTGAAATGCTAACCCTAATGTAAAACCCTAGTTTGAAACCCCAAATCTAATTTGAAACCATAGTTTAAAACCCTAACCCTAATGTAAAACCCTAGTTTGAAGCATTAACCCTAATGTAAAACACAAGTTTGAAACGCTAACCCTAATGTTAAACCCTAATTTGAAACCCTAACCCTAATGTAAAACCCTAGTTTGAAACCCTAACCCTAATGTAAAACCCTAGTTTGTAACCCTAACCCTAATGTAAAACCATAGTTTGAAACCCTAACCCTAATGTAAAACCCTAGTTTGAAACCCTAACCCTAATGTAAAACCCTAGTTTGAAACCCTAACCCTAATGTAAAACCCTAGTTTGTAACCCTAACCCTAATGTAAAATGACTGTTTTGAAACCCTAACCCTAATTTAAAACCCTTGTTTGAAACTCTAACCCTTATGTAAAACCCTAGTTTGAAACCCTAATCCTAATTTTAAACCCTAGTTTGTAACCCTAACCCTAATGTAAAACCCTAGTTTGAAACCCTAACCCTAATGTAAAACCATAGTTTGAAGCATTAACCCTAATGTAAAACCCTAGTTTGAAGCACTAACCCTAATGTAAAACACTAGTTTGAAATGCTAACCCTAATGTAAAACCCTAGTTTGAAACCCCAAATCTAATTTGAAACCATAGTTTAAAACCCTAACCCTAATGTAAAACCCTAGTTTGAAGCATTAACCCTAATGTAAAACACTAGTTTGAAACGCTAACCCTAATGTTAAACCCTAATTTGAAACCCTAACCCTAATGTAAAACCCTAGTTTGAAACCCTAACCCTAATGGTAAACCCTAGTTTGAAACACTAACCCTAAATTTAAACCATAGTTTGAAACCCTAACCCTAAGGTAAAACCCTAGTTTGAAACCCTAACCCTAATGTAAAACCCTAGTTTGAAACCCTAACCATAATGTAAAACCATAGTTTGAAACATTAACCCTAATGTAAAACCCTAGTTTGAAGCACTAACCCTAATGTAAAACACTAGTTTGAAATGCTAACCCTAATGTAAAACCCTAGTTTGAAACCCCAAATCTAATTTGAAACCATAGTTTAAAACCCTAACCCTAATGTAAAACCCTAGTTTGAAGCATTAACCCTAATGTAAAACACAAGTTTGAAACGCTAACCCTAATGTTAAACCCTAATTTGAAACCCTAACCCTAATGTAAAACCCTAGTTTGAAACCCTAACCCTAATGTAAAACCCTTGTTTGAAACCCTAACCCTAATTTTAAACCCGAGTTTGAAACCCTAACCCTAATGTAAAACCCTAGTTTGTAACCCTAACCCTAATGTAAAACCCTTGTTTGAAACCCTAACCCTAATGTAAAACCCTAGTTTGAAACCCTAAGCCTAATTTGAAACCCTAGTTTGAAACCCTAACCCTAATGTAAAACCCTAGTTTGAAACCCTAACCCTAATGTAAAACCCTAGTTTGTAACCCTAACCCTAATGTAAAATGACTGTTTTGAAACCCTAACCCTAATTTAAAACCCTTGTTTGAAACTCTAACCCTTATGTAAAACCCTAGTTTGAAACCCTAATCCTAATTTTAAACCCTAGTTTGTAACCCTAACCCTAATGTAAAACCCTAGTTTGAAACCCTAACCCTAATGTTAAACCCTAGTTTGAAACCCTAACCCTAATGTAAAACCCTTGTTTGAAACCCTAACCCTAATGTAAAACCCTAGTTTGAAACCCTAAGCCTAATTTGAAACCCTAGTTTGAAACCCTAACCCTAATGTAAAACCCTAGTTTGTAACCCTAACCCAAATGTAAAACCCTAGTTTGAAACCCTAACCCTAATGTAAAACCCTATTTTGAAACCCTAACCCTAATGTAAAACCATAGTTTGAAGCATTAACCCTAATGTAAAACCCTAGTTTGAAGCACTAACCCTAATGTAAAACACTAGTTTGAAACGCTAACCCTAATGTAAAACCCTAGTTTGAAACCCCTAATCTAATTTGAAACCATAGTTTAAAACCCTAACCCTAATGTAAAACCCTAGTTTGAAGCATTAACCCTAATGTAAAACACTAGTTTGAAACGCTAACCCTAATGTTAAACCCTAATTTGAAACCCTAACCCTAACGTTAAACCCTAGTTTGAAACCCTAACCGTAATGTAAAACCCTAGTTTGAAACCCTAACCCTAATGTTAAACCCTAGTTTGTAACCCTAACCCTAATTTGAAACCCTAGTTTGAAACCCTAACCCTAATGTTAAACCCTAGTTTGAAACCCTAACCCTAATGTAAAACCTTAGTTTGAAACCCTAACCCTAATTTGAAACCCTAGTTTGAAACCCTAACCCTAATGTAAAACCCTTGTTTGAAACCCTAACCCTAATGTAAAACCCTAGTTTGAAACCCTAACCCTAATGTTAAAGCCTAGTTTGTAACCCTAACCCTAATGTAAAACCCTAGTTTGAAACCCTAACCATAATGTTAAACCCTAGTTTGAAACCCTAACCCTAATGTAAAACCCTTGTTTGAAACCCTAACCCTCATGTAAAACCCTAGTTTGAAACCCTAACCCTAATTTGAAACCCTAGTTTGAAAACCTAACCCTAATGTAAAACCCTAGTTCGAAACCCTAACCCTAATGATAAACCCTAGTTTGAAACCGTAACCCTAATTTTGAAACCCTAGTTTGAAACCCTAACCCTAATTTGAAACCCCTGTTTGAAATCCTAACTCTAATGTGAAACCTTAGTTTGAAACCCTAACCCTCATAAAAAACCCTAGTTTGTAACCCTAACCCAAATGTAAAACCCTAGTTTGAAACACTAACCCTAATGTAAAACCCTAGTTTGAAACGCTAACCCTAATGTAAAACCCTAGTTTGAAGCATTAACCCTAAAGTAAAACACTAGTTTGAAACCCTAACCCTAAATTGAAACCCTAGTTTGAAACCCTAACCCTAATGTAAAACCCTAGTTTGAAACCCTAACCCTAATGTAAAACCCTAGTTTGTAACCCTAACCCTAATGTAAAACCCTAGTTTGAAACCCTAACCCTAATGTAAAACCCTAGTTTGAAGCACTAACCCTAATGTAAAACACTAGTTTGAAACACTAACCCTAATGTAAAACCCTAGTTTGAAACCCTAACCCTAATTTGAAACACTAGTTTGAAACACTAACCCTAATGTAAAACCCTAGTTTGAAACCCTAACCCTAATGTTAAACCCTAGTTTGAAACCCTAACCCTAATGTAAAACCCTTGTTTGAAACCCTAACCCTAATGTATAACCCTAGTTTGAAACCCTAACCCTAATTTGAAACCCTAGTTTGAAAACCTAACCCTAATGTAAAACCCTAGTTTGAAACCCTAACCCTAATTTGAAACCCCTGTTTGAAATCCTAACTCTAATGTGAAACCTTAGTTTGAAACCCTAACCCTCATAAAAAACCCTAGTTTGTAACCCTAACCCAAATGTAAAACCCTAGTTTGAAACACTAACCCTAATGTAAAACCCTAGTTTGAAACGCTAACCCTAATGTAAAACCCTAGTTTGAAGCATTAACCCTAAAGTAAAACACTAGTTTGAAACCCTAACCCTAATGTTAAACCCTAGTTTGAAACCCTAACCCTAATGTAAAACCCTAGTTTGAAACCCTAACCCTAATGATAAACCCTAGTTTGAAACCCTAACCCTAAATTGAAACCCTAGTTTGAAACCCTAACCCTAATGTAAAACCCTAGTTTGAAACCCTAACCCTAATTTGAAACCCCTGTTTGAAATCCTAACTCTAATGTGAAACCTTAGTTTGAAACCCTAACCCTCATAAAAAACCCTAGTTTGTAACCCTAACCCAAATGTAAAACCCTAGTTTGAAACACTAACCCTAATGTAAAACCCTAGTTTGAAACGCTAACCCTAATGTAAAACCCTAGTTTGAAGCATTAACCCTAAAGTAAAACACTAGTTTGAAACCCTAACCCTAATGTTAAACCCTAGTTTGAAACCCTAACCCTAATGTAAAACCCTAGTTTGAAACCCTAACCCTAATGATAAACCCTAGTTTGAAACCCTAACCCTAAATTGAAACCCTAGTTTGAAACCCTAACCCTAATGTAAAACCCTAGTTTGAAACCATAACCCTAATGTAAAACCCTAGTTTGTAACCCTAACCCTAATGTAAAACCCTAGTTTGAAACCCTAACCCTAATGTAAAACCCTAGTTTGAAGCACTAACCCTAATGTAAAACACTAGTTTGAAACACTAACCCTAATGTAAAACCCTAGTTTGAAGCATTAACCCTAATGTAAAACCCTAGTTTGAAACCCTAACCCAAATGTTAAACCCTAACCCTAAATTGAAACCCTAGTTTCAAACCCTAACCCTAATGTAAAACCCTAGTTTGAAACCCTAACCCTAATGTAAAACCCTAGTTTGTAACCCTAACCCTAATGTAAAACCCTAGTTTGAAACCCTAACGCTAATGTAAAACCCTAGTTTGAAACCCTAACCCTAATGTAAAACCCTAGTTTGAAGCACTAACCCTAATGTAAAACACTAGTTTGAAACGCTAACCCTAATGTAAAACCCTAGTTTGAAACCCCAAATCTAATTTGAAACCATAGTTTAAAACCCTAAACCTAATGTAAAACCCTAGTTTGAAACCCTAACCCTAATTTGAAACCCTAGTTTGAAACCCTAACCCTAATGTAAAACCCTAGTTTGTAACCCTAACCCTATTTTGAAACCCTAGTTTGAAACCCTAACCCTAATGTTAAACCCTAGTTTGAAACCCAAACCTTAATGTAAAACCCTAGTTTGAAACCCTAACCCTAATTTGAAACCCTAGTTTGAAAACCTAACCCTAATGTAAAACCCTAGTTTGAAACACTAACCCTAATGTAAAACCCTAGTTTGAAGCATTAACCCTCATGTTAAACCCTAGTTTGAAACCCTAACACTAAATTGAAACCCCAGTTTGAAACCCTAACCCTAATGTAAAACCCTAGTTTGAAACCCTAACCCTAATGTAAAACCCTAGTTTGTAACCCTAACCCTAATGTAAAACCTTAGTGTGAAACCCTAACCCTAATATAAAACCCTAGTTTGAAACCCTAACCCTAATGTAAAACCCTAGTTTGAAACCCTAACCCTAATTTGAAACCCTAGTTTGAAACCCTAACCCTAATATAAAACCCTTGTTTGAAACCCTAACCCTAATGTAAAACCCTAGTTTGAAACCCTAACCCTAATGTTAAAGCCTAGTTTGTAACCCTAACCCTAATGTAAAACCCTAGTTTTAAACCCTAACCCTAATGTTAAACCCTAGTTTGAAACCCTAACCCTAATGTAAAACCCTTGTTTGAAACCCTAACCCAAATGTTAAACCCTAGTTTGAAACCCTAACCCTAAATTGAAACCCTAGTTTGAAACCCTAACCCTAATGTAAAACCCTAGTTTGAAACCCTAACCCTAATGTAAAACCCTAGTTTGTAACCCTATCCCTAATGTAAAACCCTAGTTTGAAACCCTAACGCTAATGTAAAACCCTAGTTTGAAACCCTAACCCTAATGTAAAACCCTAGTTTGAAGCACTAACCCTAATGTAAAACACTAGTTTGAAACGCTAACCCTAATGTAAAACCCTAGTTTGAAACCCCAAATCTAATTTGAAACCATAGTTTAAAACCCTAAACCTAATGTAAAACCCTAGTTTGAAGCATTAACCCTAATGTAAAACACTAGTTTGAAACGCTAACCCTAATGTTAAAACCTAATTTGAAACCCTAACCCTAATGTAAAACCCTAGTTTGAAACCCTAACCCTAATGATAAACCCTAGTTTGAAACCCTAACCCTAATGTAAAACCCTAGTTTGAAACCCTAACCCTAATGTAAAACCCTAGTTTGTAACCCTAACTCTAATGTAAAACCCTAGTTTGAAGCAATAACCCTAAATTATAACCCTAGTTTGAAACTCTTACCCTAATGTAAAACCCTAGTTTGAAACCCTAACCGTAATGTAAAACCCTAGTTTGTAACCCTTACCCTAATGTTAAACCCTAGTTTGAAACCCTAACCCTAAGGTAAAACCCTAGTTTGAAAAACTTAACCCTAATGATAAACCCTAGTTTGAAACCCTAACCCTAATGCAAAACCCTAGTTTGAAACCCTAACCCTAATGTAAAATGACTGTTTTGAAACCCTAACCCTAATTTAAAACCCTTGTTTGAAACTCTAACCCTTATGTAAAACCCTAGTTTGAAACCCTAATCCTAATTTTAAACCCTAGTTTGTAACCCTAACCCTAATGTAAAACCCTAGTTTGAAACCCTAACCCTAATGTAAAACCATAGTTTGAAGCATTAACCCTAATGTAAAACCCTAGTTTGAAGCACTAACCCTAATGTAAAACACTAGTTTGAAATGCTAACCCTAATGTAAAACCCTAGTTTGAAACCCCAAATCTAATTTGAAACCATAGTTTAAAACCCTAACCCTAATGTAAAACCCTAGTTTGAAGCATTAACCCTAATGTAAAACACTAGTTTGAAACGCTAACCCTAATGTTAAACCCTAATTTGAAACCCTAACCCTAATGTAAAACCCTAGTTTGAAACCCTAACCCTAATGGTAAACCCTAGTTTGAAACACTAACCCTAAATTTAAACCATAGTTTGAAACCCTAACCCTAAGGTAAAACCCTAGTTTGAAACCCTAACCCTAATGTAAAACCCTAGTTTGAAACCCTAACCATAATGTAAAACCATAGTTTGAAACATTAACCCTAATGTAAAACCCTAGTTTGAAGCACTAACCCTAATGTAAAACACTAGTTTGAAATGCTAACCCTAATGTAAAACCCTAGTTTGAAACCCCAAATCTAATTTGAAACCATAGTTTAAAACCCTAACCCTAATGTAAAACCCTAGTTTGAAGCATTAACCCTAATGTAAAACACAAGTTTGAAACGCTAACCCTAATGTTAAACCCTAATTTGAAACCCTAACCCTAATGTAAAACCCTAGTTTGAAACCCTAACCCTAATGTAAAACCCTTGTTTGAAACCCTAACCCTAATTTTAAACCCGAGTTTGAAACCCTAACCCTAATGTAAAACCCTAGTTTGTAACCCTAACCCTAATGTAAAACCCTTGTTTGAAACCCTAACCCTAATGTAAAACCCTAGTTTGAAACCCTAAGCCTAATTTGAAACCCTAGTTTGAAACCCTAACCCTAATGTAAAACCCTAGTTTGAAACCCTAACCCTAATGTAAAACCCTAGTTTGTAACCCTAACCCTAATGTAAAATGACTGTTTTGAAACCCTAACCCTAATTTAAAACCCTTGTTTGAAACTCTAACCCTTATGTAAAACCCTAGTTTGAAACCCTAATCCTAATTTTAAACCCTAGTTTGTAACCCTAACCCTAATGTAAAACCCTAGTTTGAAACCCTAACCCTAATGTTAAACCCTAGTTTGAAACCCTAACCCTAATGTAAAACCCTTGTTTGAAACCCTAACCCTAATGTAAAACCCTAGTTTGAAACCCTAAGCCTAATTTGAAACCCTAGTTTGAAACCCTAACCCTAATGTAAAACCCTAGTTTGTAACCCTAACCCAAATGTAAAACCCTAGTTTGAAACCCTAACCCTAATGTAAAACCCTATTTTGAAACCCTAACCCTAATGTAAAACCATAGTTTGAAGCATTAACCCTAATGTAAAACCCTAGTTTGAAGCACTAACCCTAATGTAAAACACTAGTTTGAAACGCTAACCCTAATGTAAAACCCTAGTTTGAAACCCCTAATCTAATTTGAAACCATAGTTTAAAACCCTAACCCTAATGTAAAACCCTAGTTTGAAGCATTAACCCTAATGTAAAACACTAGTTTGAAACGCTAACCCTAATGTTAAACCCTAATTTGAAACCCTAACCCTAACGTTAAACCCTAGTTTGAAACCCTAACCGTAATGTAAAACCCTAGTTTGAAACCCTAACCCTAATGTTAAACCCTAGTTTGTAACCCTAACCCTAATTTGAAACCCTAGTTTGAAACCCTAACCCTAATGTTAAACCCTAGTTTGAAACCCTAACCCTAATGTAAAACCTTAGTTTGAAACCCTAACCCTAATTTGAAACCCTAGTTTGAAACCCTAACCCTAATGTAAAACCCTTGTTTGAAACCCTAACCCTAATGTAAAACCCTAGTTTGAAACCCTAACCCTAATGTTAAAGCCTAGTTTGTAACCCTAACCCTAATGTAAAACCCTAGTTTGAAACCCTAACCATAATGTTAAACCCTAGTTTGAAACCCTAACCCTAATGTAAAACCCTTGTTTGAAACCCTAACCCTCATGTAAAACCCTAGTTTGAAACCCTAACCCTAATTTGAAACCCTAGTTTGAAAACCTAACCCTAATGTAAAACCCTAGTTCGAAACCCTAACCCTAATGATAAACCCTAGTTTGAAACCGTAACCCTAATTTTGAAACCCTAGTTTGAAACCCTAACCCTAATTTGAAACCCCTGTTTGAAATCCTAACTCTAATGTGAAACCTTAGTTTGAAACCCTAACCCTCATAAAAAACCCTAGTTTGTAACCCTAACCCAAATGTAAAACCCTAGTTTGAAACACTAACCCTAATGTAAAACCCTAGTTTGAAACGCTAACCCTAATGTAAAACCCTAGTTTGAAGCATTAACCCTAAAGTAAAACACTAGTTTGAAACCCTAACCCTAAATTGAAACCCTAGTTTGAAACCCTAACCCTAATGTAAAACCCTAGTTTGAAACCCTAACCCTAATGTAAAACCCTAGTTTGTAACCCTAACCCTAATGTAAAACCCTAGTTTGAAACCCTAACCCTAATGTAAAACCCTAGTTTGAAGCACTAACCCTAATGTAAAACACTAGTTTGAAACACTAACCCTAATGTAAAACCCTAGTTTGAAACCCTAACCCTAATTTGAAACACTAGTTTGAAACACTAACCCTAATGTAAAACCCTAGTTTGAAACCCTAACCCTAATGTTAAACCCTAGTTTGAAACCCTAACCCTAATGTAAAACCCTTGTTTGAAACCCTAACCCTAATGTATAACCCTAGTTTGAAACCCTAACCCTAATTTGAAACCCTAGTTTGAAAACCTAACCCTAATGTAAAACCCTAGTTTGAAACCCTAACCCTAATTTGAAACCCCTGTTTGAAATCCTAACTCTAATGTGAAACCTTAGTTTGAAACCCTAACCCTCATAAAAAACCCTAGTTTGTAACCCTAACCCAAATGTAAAACCCTAGTTTGAAACACTAACCCTAATGTAAAACCCTAGTTTGAAACGCTAACCCTAATGTAAAACCCTAGTTTGAAGCATTAACCCTAAAGTAAAACACTAGTTTGAAACCCTAACCCTAATGTTAAACCCTAGTTTGAAACCCTAACCCTAATGTAAAACCCTAGTTTGAAACCCTAACCCTAATGATAAACCCTAGTTTGAAACCCTAACCCTAAATTGAAACCCTAGTTTGAAACCCTAACCCTAATGTAAAACCCTAGTTTGAAACCCTAACCCTAATTTGAAACCCCTGTTTGAAATCCTAACTCTAATGTGAAACCTTAGTTTGAAACCCTAACCCTAATGTAAAACCCTAGTTTGTAACCCTAACCCTAATGTAAAATGACTGTTTTGAAACCCTAACCCTAATTTAAAACCCTTGTTTGAAACTCTAACCCTTATGTAAAACCCTAGTTTGAAACCCTAATCCTAATTTTAAACCCTAGTTTGTAACCCTAACCCTAATGTAAAACCCTAGTTTGAAACCCTAACCCTAATGTTAAACCCTAGTTTGAAACCCTAACCCTAATGTAAAACCCTTGTTTGAAACCCTAACCCTAATGTAAAACCCTAGTTTGAAACCCTAAGCCTAATTTGAAACCCTAGTTTGAAACCCTAACCCTAATGTAAAACCCTAGTTTGTAACCCTAACCCAAATGTAAAACCCTAGTTTGAAACCCTAACCCTAATGTAAAACCCTATTTTGAAACCCTAACCCTAATGTAAAACCATAGTTTGAAGCATTAACCCTAATGTAAAACCCTAGTTTGAAGCACTAACCCTAATGTAAAACACTAGTTTGAAACGCTAACCCTAATGTAAAACCCTAGTTTGAAACCCCTAATCTAATTTGAAACCATAGTTTAAAACCCTAACCCTAATGTAAAACCCTAGTTTGAAGCATTAACCCTAATGTAAAACACTAGTTTGAAACGCTAACCCTAATGTTAAACCCTAATTTGAAACCCTAACCCTAACGTTAAACCCTAGTTTGAAACCCTAACCGTAATGTAAAACCCTAGTTTGAAACCCTAACCCTAATGTTAAACCCTAGTTTGTAACCCTAACCCTAATTTGAAACCCTAGTTTGAAACCCTAACCCTAATGTTAAACCCTAGTTTGAAACCCTAACCCTAATGTAAAACCTTAGTTTGAAACCCTAACCCTAATTTGAAACCCTAGTTTGAAACCCTAACCCTAATGTAAAACCCTTGTTTGAAACCCTAACCCTAATGTAAAACCCTAGTTTGAAACCCTAACCCTAATGTTAAAGCCTAGTTTGTAACCCTAACCCTAATGTAAAACCCTAGTTTGAAACCCTAACCATAATGTTAAACCCTAGTTTGAAACCCTAACCCTAATGTAAAACCCTTGTTTGAAACCCTAACCCTCATGTAAAACCCTAGTTTGAAACCCTAACCCTAATTTGAAACCCTAGTTTGAAAACCTAACCCTAATGTAAAACCCTAGTTCGAAACCCTAACCCTAATGATAAACCCTAGTTTGAAACCGTAACCCTAATTTTGAAACCCTAGTTTGAAACCCTAACCCTAATTTGAAACCCCTGTTTGAAATCCTAACTCTAATGTGAAACCTTAGTTTGAAACCCTAACCCTCATAAAAAACCCTAGTTTGTAACCCTAACCCAAATGTAAAACCCTAGTTTGAAACACTAACCCTAATGTAAAACCCTAGTTTGAAACGCTAACCCTAATGTAAAACCCTAGTTTGAAGCATTAACCCTAAAGTAAAACACTAGTTTGAAACCCTAACCCTAAATTGAAACCCTAGTTTGAAACCCTAACCCTAATGTAAAACCCTAGTTTGAAACCCTAACCCTAATGTAAAACCCTAGTTTGTAACCCTAACCCTAATGTAAAACCCTAGTTTGAAACCCTAACCCTAATGTAAAACCCTAGTTTGAAGCACTAACCCTAATGTAAAACACTAGTTTGAAACACTAACCCTAATGTAAAACCCTAGTTTGAAACCCTAACCCTAATTTGAAACACTAGTTTGAAACACTAACCCTAATGTAAAACCCTAGTTTGAAACCCTAACCCTAATGTTAAACCCTAGTTTGAAACCCTAACCCTAATGTAAAACCCTTGTTTGAAACCCTAACCCTAATGTATAACCCTAGTTTGAAACCCTAACCCTAATTTGAAACCCTAGTTTGAAAACCTAACCCTAATGTAAAACCCTAGTTTGAAACCCTAACCCTAATTTGAAACCCCTGTTTGAAATCCTAACTCTAATGTGAAACCTTAGTTTGAAACCCTAACCCTCATAAAAAACCCTAGTTTGTAACCCTAACCCAAATGTAAAACCCTAGTTTGAAACACTAACCCTAATGTAAAACCCTAGTTTGAAACGCTAACCCTAATGTAAAACCCTAGTTTGAAGCATTAACCCTAAAGTAAAACACTAGTTTGAAACCCTAACCCTAATGTTAAACCCTAGTTTGAAACCCTAACCCTAATGTAAAACCCTAGTTTGAAACCCTAACCCTAATGATAAACCCTAGTTTGAAACCCTAACCCTAAATTGAAACCCTAGTTTGAAACCCTAACCCTAATGTAAAACCCTAGTTTGAAACCCTAACCCTAATTTGAAACCCCTGTTTGAAATCCTAACTCTAATGTGAAACCTTAGTTTGAAACCCTAACCCTCATAAAAAACCCTAGTTTGTAACCCTAACCCAAATGTAAAAACCTAGTTTGAAACACTAACCCTAATGTAAAACCCTAGTTTGAAACGCTAACCCTAATGTAAAACCCTAGTTTGAAGCATTAACCCTAAAGTAAAACACTAGTTTGAAACCCTAACCCTAATGTTAAACCCTAGTTTGAAACCCTAACCCTAATGTAAAACCCTAGTTTGAAACCCTAACCCTAATGATAAACCCTAGTTTGAAACCCTAACCCTAAATTGAAACCCTAGTTTGAAACCCTAACCCTAATGTAAAACCCTAGTTTGAAACCCTAACCCTAATGTAAAACCCTAGTTTGTAACCCTAACCCTAATGTAAAACCCTAGTTTGAAACCCTAACCCTAATGTAAAACCCTAGTTTGAAGCACTAACCCTAATGTAAAACACTAGTTTGAAACACTAACCCTAATGTAAAACCCTAGTTTGAAGCATTAACCCTAATGTAAAACCCTAGTTTGAAACCCTAACCCAAATGTTAAACCCTAACCCTAAATTGAAACCCTAGTTTCAAACCCTAACCCTAATGTAAAACCCTAGTTTGAAACCCTAACCCTAATGTAAAACCCTAGTTTGTAACCCTAACCCTAATGTAAAACCCTAGTTTGAAACCCTAACGCTAATGTAAAACCCTAGTTTGAAACCCTAACCCTAATGTAAAACCCTAGTTTGAAGCACTAACCCTAATGTAAAACACTAGTTTGAAACGCTAACCCTAATGTAAAACCCTAGTTTGAAACCCCAAATCTAATTTGAAACCATAGTTTAAAACCCTAAACCTAATGTAAAACCCTAGTTTGAAACCCTAACCCTAATTTGAAACCCTAGTTTGAAACCCTAACCCTAATGTAAAACCCTAGTTTGTAACCCTAACCCTATTTTGAAACCCTAGTTTGAAACCCTAACCCTAATGTTAAACCCTAGTTTGAAACCCAAACCTTAATGTAAAACCCTAGTTTGAAACCCTAACCCTAATTTGAAACCCTAGTTTGAAAACCTAACCCTAATGTAAAACCCTAGTTTGAAACACTAACCCTAATGTAAAACCCTAGTTTGAAGCATTAACCCTCATGTTAAACCCTAGTTTGAAACCCTAACACTAAATTGAAACCCCAGTTTGAAACCCTAACCCTAATGTAAAACCCTAGTTTGAAACCCTAACCCTAATGTAAAACCCTAGTTTGTAACCCTAACCCTAATGTAAAACCTTAGTGTGAAACCCTAACCCTAATATAAAACCCTAGTTTGAAACCCTAACCCTAATGTAAAACCCTAGTTTGAAACCCTAACCCTAATTTGAAACCCTAGTTTGAAACCCTAACCCTAATATAAAACCCTTGTTTGAAACCCTAACCCTAATGTAAAACCCTAGTTTGAAACCCTAACCCTAATGTTAAAGCCTAGTTTGTAACCCTAACCCTAATGTAAAACCCTAGTTTTAAACCCTAACCCTAATGTTAAACCCTAGTTTGAAACCCTAACCCTAATGTAAAACCCTTGTTTGAAACCCTAACCCAAATGTTAAACCCTAGTTTGAAACCCTAACCCTAAATTGAAACCCTAGTTTGAAACCCTAACCCTAATGTAAAACCCTAGTTTGAAACCCTAACCCTAATGTAAAACCCTAGTTTGTAACCCTATCCCTAATGTAAAACCCTAGTTTGAAACCCTAACGCTAATGTAAAACCCTAGTTTGAAACCCTAACCCTAATGTAAAACCCTAGTTTGAAGCACTAACCCTAATGTAAAACACTAGTTTGAAACGCTAACCCTAATGTAAAACCCTAGTTTGAAACCCCAAATCTAATTTGAAACCATAGTTTAAAACCCTAAACCTAATGTAAAACCCTAGTTTGAAGCATTAACCCTAATGTAAAACACTAGTTTGAAACGCTAACCCTAATGTTAAAACCTAATTTGAAACCCTAACCCTAATGTAAAACCCTAGTTTGAAACCCTAACCCTAATGATAAACCCTAGTTTGAAACCCTAACCCTAATGTAAAACCCTAGTTTGAAACCCTAACCCTAATGTAAAACCCTAGTTTGTAACCCTAACTCTAATGTAAAACCCTAGTTTGAAGCAATAACCCTAAATTATAACCCTAGTTTGAAACTCTTACCCTAATGTAAAACCCTAGTTTGAAACCCTAACCGTAATGTAAAACCCTAGTTTGTAACCCTTACCCTAATGTTAAACCCTAGTTTGAAACCCTAACCCTAAGGTAAAACCCTAGTTTGAAAAACTTAACCCTAATGATAAACCCTAGTTTGAAACCCTAACCCTAATGCAAAACCCTAGTTTGAAACCCTAACCCTAATGTAAAACCCTTGTTTGTAACCCTAACCCAAATGTAAAGCCCTAGTTTGAAACCCAACCCTAATGTAAAACCCTAGTTTGAAGCATTAACCCTAATGTAAAACACTAGTTTGAAACCCTAACCCTAATTATAAGCCCTAGTTTGAAACCCTAACCCTAATGTAAAACCCTAGTTTGAAACCCTAACCCTAATGATAAACCCTAGTTTGAAACCCTAACCCTAAATTGAAACCCTAGTTTGAAACCCTAACCCTAATTTAAAATCCTAGTTTGAAACCCTAACTCTAATGTAAAACCCTAGTTTGTAACCCTAACCCTAATGTAAAACCCTAGTTTGAAATTCTAAACCTAATGTAAAACCCTAGTTTGAAACCCTAACCCTAATGTAAAACCCTTGTTTGAAACCCTAACCCTAAAACAAAACCCTAGATTGAAACCCTAAGCCTAATTTGAAACCCTAGTTTGAAACCCTAACCCTAATTTGAATCCCTAGTTTGAAATCCTAACCCTAATGTGAAACCCTAGTTTGAAACCCTAACCCTAATTAGAAACCCTAGTTTGAAACCCTAACCCTAATGTAAAACCCTAGTTTGTAACCCTAACCCTAATGTAAAATGACTGTTTTGAAACCCTAACCCTATTGTAAAACCCTTGTTTGATACCCTAACCCTAATGTAAAACCCTAGTTTGAAAACCTAACCCTAATGTAAAACCCTAGTGTGAAACCCTAACCCTAATTTTTAACCACTGTTTTTAAACCCTAACCCTAATGTAAAACCCTACTTTGAAACCCTAAACCTAATGTAAAACCCTAGTTTGAAACCCTAACCCTAATGTAAAACCCTAGTTTGAAACCCTAACCCTAATGTAAAACCCTAGTTTGTAACCCTAACCCTAATGTAAAATGACTGTTTTGAAACCCTAACCCTAATGTAAAACCCTTGTTTGAAACCCTAACCCTAATGTAAAACCCTAGTTTGAAACCCTAAGCCTAATTTGAAACCCTAGTTTAAAACCCTAACCCTAATGTAAAATCCTAGTTTGAAACCCTAACCCTAATGTAAAACCCTAGTTTGTAACCCTAACCCTAATGTAAAATGACTGTTTTGAAACCCTAACCCTAATGTAAAACCCTTGTTTGAAACTCTAACCCTAATGTAAAACCCTAGTTTGAAACCCTAATCCTAATTTTAAACCCTAGTTTGTAACCCTAACCCTAATGTAAAACCCTAGTTTGAAACCCTAACCCTAATGTTAAACCCTAGTTTGAAACCCTAACCCTAATGTAAAACCCTTGTTTGAAACCCTAACCCTAATGTAAAACCCTAGTTTGAAACCCTAAGCCTAATTTGAAACCCTAGTTTGAAACCCTAACCCTAATGTAAAACCCTAGTTTGTAACCCTAACCCAAATGTAAAACCCTAGTTTGAAACCCTAACCCCTAATGTAAAACCCTAGTTTGAAACCCTAACCCTAATGTAAAACCATAGTTTGAAGCATTAACCCTAATGTAAAACCCTAGTTTGAAGCACTAACCCTAATGTAAAACACTAGTTTGAAATGCTAACCCTAATGCAAAACCCTAGTTTGAAACCCCAAATCTAATTTGAAACCATAGTTTAAAACCCTAACCCTAATGTAAAACCCTAGTTTGAAGCATTAACCCTAATGTAAAACACTAGTTTGAAACGCTAACCCTAATGTTAAACCCTAATTTGAAACCCTAACCCTAACGTTAAACCCTAGTTTGAAACCCTAACCGTAATGTAAAACCCTAGTTTGAAACCCTAACCCTAATGTAAAACCCTAGTTTGTAACCCTAACCATAATGTAAAACCTTAGTGTGAAACCCTAACCCTAATTTGAAACCCTAGTTTGAAACCCTAACCCTATTGTAAAACCCTTGTTTGAAACCCTAACCCTAATGTAAAACCCTAGTTTGAAACCCTAACCCTAATGTTAAAGCCTAGTTTGTAACCCTAACCCTAATGTAAAACCCTAGTTTTAATCCCTAACCCTAATGTTAAACCCTAGTTTGAAACCCTAACCCTAATGTAAAACCCTTGTTTGAAACCCTAACCCAAATGTTAAACCCTAGTTTGAAACCCTAACCCTAAATTGAAACCCTAGTTTGAAACCCTAACCCTAATGTAAAACCCTAGTTTGAAACCCTAACCCTAATGTAAAACCCTAGTTTGTAACCCTAACCCTAATGTAAAACCCTAGTTTGAAACCCTAACGCTAATGTAAAACCCTAGTTTGAAACCCTAACCCTAATGTAAAACCCTAGTTTGAAGCACTAACCCTAATGTAAAACACTAGTTTGAAACGCTAACCCTAATGTAAAACCCTAGTTTGAAACCCCAAATCTAATTTGAAACCATAGTTTAAAACCCTAAACCTAATGTAAAACCCTAGTTTGAAGCATTAACCCTACTGTAAAACACTAGTTTGAAACGCTTACCCTAATGTTAAACCCTAATTTGAAACCCTAACCCTAATGTAAAACCCTAGTTTGAAACCCTAACCCTAATGATAAACCCTAGTTTGAAACCCTAACCCTAATGTAAAACCCTAGTTTGAAACCCTAACCCTAATGTAAAACCCTAGTTTGTAACCCTAACTCTAATGTAAAACCCTAGTTTGAAGCAATAACCCTAAATTATAACCCTAGTTTGAAACTCTTACCCTAATGTAAAACCCTAGTTTGAAACCCTAACCGTAATGTAAAACCCTAGTTTGTAACCCTTACCCTAATGTTAAACCCTAGTTTGAAACCCTAACCCTAAGGTAAAACCCTAGATTGAAAAACTTAACCCTAATGATAAACCCTAGTTTGAAACCCTAACCCTAATGCAAAACCCTAGTTTGAAACCCTAACCCTAATGTAAAACCCTTGTTTGTAACCCTAACCCAAATGTAAAGCCCTAGTTTGAAACCCAACCCTAATGTAAAACCCTAGTTTGAAGCATTAACCCTAATGTAAAACACTAGTTTGAAACCCAAACCCTAATTATAAGCCCTAGTTTGAAACCCTAACCCTAATGTAAAACCCTAGTTTGAAACCCTAACCCTAATGATAAACCCTAGTTTGAAACCCTAACCCTAAATTGAAACCCTAGTTTGAAACCCTAACCCTAATTTAAAACCCTAGTTTGAAACCCTAACTCTAATGTAAAACCCTAGTTTGTAACCCTAACCCTAATGTAAAACCCTAGTTTGAAATTCTAAACCTAATGTAAAACCCTAGTTTGAAACCCTAACCCTAATGTAAAACCCTTGTTTGAAACCCTAACCCTAAAACAAAACCCTAGATTGAAACCCTAAGCCTAATTTGAAACCCTAGTTTGAAACCCTAACCCTAATTTGAATCCCTAGTTTGAAATCCTAACCCTAATGTGAAACCCTAGTTTGAAACCCTAACCCTAATTAGAAACCCTAGTTTGAAACCCTAACCCTAATGTAAAACCCTAGTTTGTAACCCTAACCCTAATGTAAAATGACTGTTTTGAAACCCTAACCCTATTGTAAAACCCTTGTTTGATACCCTAACCCTAATGTAAAACCCTAGTTTGAAAACCTAACCCTAATGTAAAACCCTAGTGTGAAACCCTAACCCTAATTTTTAAGCACTGTTTTTAAACCCTAACCCTAATGTAAAACCCTAGTTTGAAACCCTAAACCTAATGTAAAACCCTAGTTTGAAACCCTAACCCTAATGTAAAACCCTAATTTGAAACCCTAACCCTAATGTAAAACCCTAGTTTGTAACCCTAACCCTAATGTAAAATGACTGTTTTGAAACCCTAACCCTAATGTAAAACCCTTGTTTGAAACCCTAACCCTAATGTAAAACCCTAGTTTGAAACCCTAAGCCTAATTTGAAACCCTAGTTTAAAACCCTAACCCTAATGTAAAACCCTAGTTTGAAACCCTAACCCTAATGTAAAACCCTAGTTTGTAACCCTAACCCTAATGTAAAATGACTGTTTTGAAACCCTAACCCTAATGTAAAACCCTTGTTTGAAACTCTAACCCTAATGTAAAACCCTAGTTTGAAACCCTAATCCTAATTTTAAACCCTAGTTTGTAACCCTAACCCTAATGTAAAACCCTAGTTTGAAACCCTAACCCTAATGTTAAACCCTAGTTTGAAACCCTAAGCCTAATTTGAAACCCTAGTTTGAAACCCTAACCCTAATGTAAAACCCTAGTTTGTAACCCTAACCCAAATGTAAAACCCTAGTTTGAAACCCTAACCCTAATGTAAAACCATAGTTTGAAGCATTAACCCTAATGTAAAACCCTAGTTTGAAGCACTAACCCTAATGTAAAACACTAGTTTGAAATGCTAACCCTAATGTAAAACCCTAGTTTGAAACCCCAAATCTAATTTGAAACCATAGTTTAAAACCCTAACCCTAATGTAAAACCCTAGTTTGAAGCATTAACCCTAATGTAAAACACTAGTTTGAAACGCTAACCCTAATGTTAAACCCTAATTTGAAACCCTAACCCTAATGGTAAACCCTAGTTTGAAACACTAACCCTAAATTTAAACCATAGTTTGAAACCCTAACCCTAAGGTAAAACCCTAGTTTGAAACCCTAACCCTAATGTAAAACCCTAGTTTGAAACCCTAACCCTAATGTAAAACCATAGTTTGAAGCATTAACCCTAATGTAAAACCCTAGTTTGAAGCACTAACCCTAATGTAAAACACTAGTTTGAAATGCTAACCCTAATGTAAAACCCTAGTTTGAAACCCCAAATCTAATTTGAAACCATAGTTTAAAACCCTAACCCTAATGTAAAACCCTAGTTTGAAGCATTAACCCTAATGTAAAACACAAGTTTGAAACGCTAACCCTAATGTTAAACCCTAATTTGAAACCCTAACCCTAATGTAAAACCCTAGTTTGAAACCCTAACCCTAATGTAAAACCCTAGTTTGTAACCCTAACCCTAATGTAAAACCATAGTTTGAAACCCTAACCCTAATGTAAAACCCTAGTTTGAAACCCTAACCCTAATGTAAAACCCTAGTTTGTAACCCTAACTCTAAGGTAAAACCCTAGTTTGAAACCCTAACCCTAATGTAAAACCCTAGTTTGAAACCCTAACCCTAATGTAAAACCCTTGTTTGAAACCCTAACCCTAATTTTAAACCCGAGTTTGAAACCCTAACCCTAATGTAAAACCCTAGTTTGTAACCCTAACCCTAATGTAAAATTCTTGTTTGAAACCCTAACCCTAATGTAAAACCCTAGTTTGAAACCCTAAGCCTAATTTGAAACCCTAGTTTGAAACCCTAACCCTAATGTAAAACCCTAGTTTGAAACCCTAACCCTAATGTAAAACCCTAGTTTGTAACCCTAACCCTAATGTAAAATGACTGTTTTGAAACCCTAACCCTAATTTAAAACCCTTGTTTGAAACTCTAACCCTTATGTAAAACCCTAGTTTGAAACCCTAATCCTAATTTTAAACCCTAGTTTGTAACCCTAACCCTAATGTAAAACCCTAGTTTGAAACCCTAACCCTAATGTAAAACCATAGTTTGAAGCATTAACCCTAATGTAAAACCCTAGTTTGAAGCACTAACCCTAATGTAAAACACTAGTTTGAAACGCTAACCCTAATGTAAAACCCTAGTTTGAAACCCCAAATCTAATTTGAAACCATAGTTTAAAACCCTAAACCTAATGTAAAACCCTAGTTTGAAGCATTAACCCTAATGTAAAACACTAGTTTGAAACGCTAACCCTAATGTTAAAACCTAATTTGAAACCCTAACCCTAATGTAAAACCCTAGTTTGAAACCCTAACCCTAATGATAAACCCTAGTTTGAAACCCTAACCCTAATGTAAAACCCTAGTTTGAAACCCTAACCCTAATGTAAAACCCTAGTTTGTAACCCTAACTCTAATGTAAAACCCTAGTTTGAAGCAATAACCCTAAATTATAACCCTAGTTTGAAACTCTTACCCTAATGTAAAACCCTAGTTTGAAACCCTAACCGTAATGTAAAACCCTAGTTTGTAACCCTTACCCTAATGTTAAACCCTAGTTTGAAACCCTAACCCTAAGGTAAAACCCTAGTTTGAAAAACTTAACCCTAATGATAAACCCTAGTTTGAAACCCTAACCCTAATGCAAAACCCTAGTTTGAAACCCTAACCCTAATGTAAAACCCTTGTTTGTAACCCTAACCCAAATGTAAAGCCCTAGTTTGAAACCCAACCCTAATGTAAAACCCTAGTTTGAAGCATTAACCCTAATGTAAAACACTAGTTTGAAACCCTAACCCTAATTATAAGCCCTAGTTTGAAACCCTAACCCTAATGTAAAACCCTAGTTTGAAACCCTAACCCTAATGATAAACCCTAGTTTGAAACCCTAACCCTAAATTGAAACCCTAGTTTGAAACCCTAACCCTAATTTAAAATCCTAGTTTGAAACCCTAACTCTAATGTAAAACCCTAGTTTGTAACCCTAACCCTAATGTAAAACCCTAGTTTGAAATTCTAAACCTAATGTAAAACCCTAGTTTGAAACCCTAACCCTAATGTAAAACCCTTGTTTGAAACCCTAACCCTAAAACAAAACCCTAGATTGAAACCCTAAGCCTAATTTGAAACCCTAGTTTGAAACCCTAACCCTAATTTGAATCCCTAGTTTGAAATCCTAACCCTAATGTGAAACCCTAGTTTGAAACCCTAACCCTAATTAGAAACCCTAGTTTGAAACCCTAACCCTAATGTAAAACCCTAGTTTGTAACCCTAACCCTAATGTAAAATGACTGTTTTGAAACCCTAACCCTATTGTAAAACCCTTGTTTGATACCCTAACCCTAATGTAAAACCCTAGTTTGAAAACCTAACCCTAATGTAAAACCCTAGTGTGAAACCCTAACCCTAATTTTTAACCACTGTTTTTAAACCCTAACCCTAATGTAAAACCCTACTTTGAAACCCTAAACCTAATGTAAAACCCTAGTTTGAAACCCTAACCCTAATGTAAAACCCTAGTTTGAAACCCTAACCCTAATGTAAAACCCTAGTTTGTAACCCTAACCCTAATGTAAAATGACTGTTTTGAAACCCTAACCCTAATGTAAAACCCTTGTTTGAAACCCTAACCCTAATGTAAAACCCTAGTTTGAAACCCTAAGCCTAATTTGAAACCCTAGTTTAAAACCCTAACCCTAATGTAAAACCCTAGTTTGAAACCCTAACCCTAATGTAAAACCCTAGTTTGTAACCCTAACCCTAATGTAAAATGACTGTTTTGAAACCCTAACCCTAATGTAAAACCCTTGTTTGAAACTCTAACCCTAATGTAAAACCCTAGTTTGAAACCCTAATCCTAATTTTAAACCCTAGTTTGTAACCCTAACCCTAATGTAAAACCCTAGTTTGAAACCCTAACCCTAATGTTAAACCCTAGTTTGAAACCCTAACCCTAATGTAAAACCCTTGTTTGAAACCCTAACCCTAATGTAAAACCCTAGTTTGAAACCCTAAGCCTAATTTGAAACCCTAGTTTGAAACCCTAACCCTAATGTAAAACCCTAGTTTGTAACCCTAACCCAAATGTAAAACCCTAGTTTGAAACCCTAACCCCTAATGTAAAACCCTAGTTTGAAACCCTAACCCTAATGTAAAACCATAGTTTGAAGCATTAACCCTAATGTAAAACCCTAGTTTGAAGCACTAACCCTAATGTAAAACACTAGTTTGAAATGCTAACCCTAATGGAAAACCCTAGTTTGAAACCCCAAATCTAATTTGAAACCATAGTTTAAAACCCTAACCCTAATGTAAAACCCTAGTTTGAAGCATTAACCCTAATGTAAAACACTAGTTTGAAACGCTAACCCTAATGTTAAACCCTAATTTGAAACCCTAACCCTAACGTTAAACCCTAGTTTGAAACCCTAACCGTAATGTAAAACCCTAGTTTGAAACCCTAACCCTAATGTAAAACCCTAGTTTGTAACCCTAACCATAATGTAAAACCTTAGTGTGAAACCCTAACCCTAATTTGAAACCCTAGTTTGAAACCCTAACCCTAATGTAAAACCCTTGTTTGAAACCCTAACCCTAATGTAAAACCCTAGTTTGAAACCCTAACCCTAATGTTAAAGCCTAGTTTGTAACCCTAACCCTAATGTAAAACCCTAGTTTTAATCCCTAACCCTAATGTTAAACCCTAGTTTGAAACCCTAACCCTAATGTAAAACCCTTGTTTGAAACCCTAACCCAAATGTTAAACCCTAGTTTGAAACCCTAACCCTAAATTGAAACCCTAGTTTGAAACCCTAACCCTAATGTAAAACCCTAGTTTGAAACCCTAACCCTAATGTAAAACCCTAGTTTGTAACCCTAACCCTAATGTAAAACCCTAGTTTGAAACCCTAACGCTAATGTAAAACCCTAGTTTGAAACCCTAACCCTAATGTAAAACCCTAGTTTGAAGCACTAACCCTAATGTAAAACACTAGTTTGAAACGCTAACCCTAATGTAAAACCCTAGTTTGAAACCCCAAATCTAATTTGAAACCATAGTTTAAAACCCTAAACCTAATGTAAAACCCTAGTTTGAAGCATTAACCCTACTGTAAAACACTAGTTTGAAACGCTTACCCTAATGTTAAACCCTAATTTGAAACCCTAACCCTAATGTAAAACCCTAGTTTGAAACCCTAACCCTAATGATAAACCCTAGTTTGAAACCCTAACCCTAATGTAAAACCCTAGTTTGAAACCCTAACCCTAATGTAAAACCCTAGTTTGTAACCCTAACTCTAATGTAAAACCCTAGTTTGAAGCAATAACCCTAAATTATAACCCTAGTTTGAAACTCTTACCCTAATGTAAAACCCTAGTTTGAAACCCTAACCGTAATGTAAAACCCTAGTTTGTAACCCTTACCCTAATGTTAAACCCTAGTTTGAAACCCTAACCCTAAGGTAAAACCCTAGTTTGAAAAACTTAACCCTAATGATAAACCCTAGTTTGAAACCCTAACCCTAATGCAAAACCCTAGTTTGAAACCCTAACCCTAATGTAAAACCCTTGTTTGTAACCCTAACCCAAATGTAAAGCCCTAGTTTGAAACCCAACCCTAATGTAAAACCCTAGTTTGAAGCATTAACCCTAATGTAAAACACTAGTTTGAAACCCAAACCCTAATTATAAGCCCTAGTTTGAAACCCTAACCCTAATGTAAAACCCTAGTTTGAAACCCTAACCCTAATGATAAACCCTAGTTTGAAACCCTAACCCTAAATTGAAACCCTAGTTTGAAACCCTAACCCTAATTTAAAACCCTAGTTTGAAACCCTAACTCTAATGTAAAACCCTAGTTTGTAACCCTAACCCTAATGTAAAACCCTAGTTTGAAATTCTAAACCTAATGTAAAACCCTAGTTTGAAACCCTAACCCTAATGTAAAACCCTTGTTTGAAACCCTAACCCTAAAACAAAACCCTAGATTGAAACCCTAAGCCTAATTTGAAACCCTAGTTTGAAACCCTAACCCTAATTTGAATCCCTAGTTTGAAATCCTAACCCTAATGTGAAACCCTAGTTTGAAACCCTAACCCTAATTAGAAACCCTAGTTTGAAACCCTAACCCTAATGTAAAACCCTAGTTTGTAACCCTAACCCTAATGTAAAATGACTGTTTTGAAACCCTAACCCTATTGTAAAACCCTTGTTTGATACCCTAACCCTAATGTAAAACCCTAGTTTGAAAACCTAACCCTAATGTAAAACCCTAGTGTGAAACCCTAACCCTAATTTTTAAGCACTGTTTTTAAACCCTAACCCTAATGTAAAACCCTAGTTTGAAACCCTAAACCTAATGTAAAACCCTAGTTTGAAACCCTAACCCTAATGTAAAACCCTAATTTGAAACCCTAACCCTAATGTAAAACCCTAGTTTGTAACCCTAACCCTAATGTAAAATGACTGTTTTGAAACCCTAACCCTAATGTAAAACCCTTGTTTGAAACCCTAACCCTAATGTAAAACCCTAGTTTGAAACCCTAAGCCTAATTTGAAACCCTAGTTTAAAACCCTAACCCTAATGTAAAACCCTAGTTTGAAACCCTAACCCTAATGTAAAACCCTAGTTTGTAACCCTAACCCTAATGTAAAATGACTGTTTTGAAACCCTAACCCTAATGTAAAACCCTTGTTTGAAACTTTAACCCTAATGTAAAACCCTAGTTTGAAACCCTAATCCTAATTTTAAACCCTAGTTTGTAACCCTAACCCTAATGTAAAACCCTAGTTTGAAACCCTAACCCTAATGTTAAACCCTAGTTTGAAACCCTAAGCCTAATTTGAAACCCTAGTTTGAAACCCTAACCCTAATGTAAAACCCTAGTTTGTAACCGTAACCCAAATGTAAAACCCTAGTTTGAAACCCTAAACCTAATGTAAAACCATAGTTTGAAGCATTAACCCTAATGTAAAACCCTAGTTTGAAGCACTAACCCTAATGTAAAACACTAGTTTGAAATGCTAACCCTAATGTAAAACCCTAGTTTGAAACCCCAAATCTAATTTGAAACCATAGTTTAAAACCCTAACCCTAATGTAAAACCCTAGTTTGAAGCATTAACCCTAATGTAAAACACTAGTTTGAAACGCTAACCCTAATGTTAAACCCTAATTTGAAACCCTAACCCTAATGTAAAACCCTAGTTTGAAACCCTAACCCTAATGGTAAACCCTAGTTTGAAACACTAACCCTAAATTTAAACCATAGTTTGAAACCCTAACCCTAAGGTAAAACCCTAGTTTGAAACCCTAACCCTAATGTAAAACCCTAGTTTGAAACCCTAACCCTAATGTAAAACCATAGTTTGAAGCATTAACTCTAATGTAAAACCCTAGTTTGAAGCACTAACCCTAATGTAAAACACTAGTTTGAAATGCTAACCCTAATGTAAAACCCTAGTTTGAAACCCCAAATCTAATTTGAAACCATAGTTTAAAACCCTAACCCTAATGTAAAACCCTAGTTTGAAGCATTAACCCTAATGTAAAACACAAGTTTGAAACGCTAACCCTAATGTTAAACCCTAATTTGAAACCCTAACCCTAATGTAAAACCCTAGTTTGAAACCCTAACCCTAATGTAAAACCCTAGTTTGTAACCCTAACCCTAATGTAAAACCATAGTTTGAAACCCTAACCCTAATGTAAAACCCTAGTTTGAAACCCTAACCCTAATGTAAAACCCTAGTTTGAAACCCTAACCCTAATGTAAAACCCTAGTTTGTAACCCTAACCCTAATGTAAAATGACTGTTTTGAAACCCTAACCCTAATTTAAAACCCTTGTTTGAAACTCTAACCCTTATGTAAAACCCTAGTTTGAAACCCTAATCCTAATTTTAAACCCTAGTTTGTAACCCTAACCCTAATGTAAAACCCTAGTTTGAAACCCTAACCCTAATGTAAAACCATAGTTTGAAGCATTAACCCTAATGTAAAACCCTAGTTTGAAGCACTAACCCTAATGTAAAACACTAGTTTGAAATGCTAACCCTAATGTAAAACCCTAGTTTGAAACCCCAAATCTAATTTGAAACCATAGTTTAAAACCCTAACCCTAATGTAAAACCCTAGTTTGAAGCATTAACCCTAATGTAAAACACTAGTTTGAAACGCTAACCCTAATGTTAAACCCTAATTTGAAACCCTAACCCTAATGTAAAACCCTAGTTTGAAACCCTAACCCTAATGGTAAACCCTAGTTTGAAACACTAACCCTAAATTTAAACCATAGTTTGAAACCCTAACCCTAAGGTAAAACCCTAGTTTGAAACCCTAACCCTAATGTAAAACCCTAGTTTGAAACCCTAACCATAATGTAAAACCATAGTTTGAAACATTAACCCTAATGTAAAACCCTAGTTTGAAGCACTAACCCTAATGTAAAACACTAGTTTGAAATGCTAACCCTAATGTAAAACCCTAGTTTGAAACCCCAAATCTAATTTGAAACCATAGTTTAAAACCCTAACCCTAATGTAAAACCCTAGTTTGAAGCATTAACCCTAATGTAAAACACAAGTTTGAAACGCTAACCCTAATGTTAAACCCTAATTTGAAACCCTAACCCTAATGTAAAACCCTAGTTTGAAACCCTAACCCTAATGTAAAACCCTTGTTTGAAACCCTAACCCTAATTTTAAACCCGAGTTTGAAACCCTAACCCTAATGTAAAACCCTAGTTTGTAACCCTAACCCTAATGTAAAACCCTTGTTTGAAACCCTAACCCTAATGTAAAACCCTAGTTTGAAACCCTAAGCCTAATTTGAAACCCTAGTTTGAAACCCTAACCCTAATGTAAAACCCTAGTTTGAAACCCTAACCCTAATGTAAAACCCTAGTTTGTAACCCTAACCCTAATGTAAAATGACTGTTTTGAAACCCTAACCCTAATTTAAAACCCTTGTTTGAAACTCTAACCCTTATGTAAAACCCTAGTTTGAAACCCTAATCCTAATTTTAAACCCTAGTTTGTAACCCTAACCCTAATGTAAAACCCTAGTTTGAAACCCTAACCCTAATGTTAAACCCTAGTTTGAAACCCTAACCCTAATGTAAAACCCTTGTTTGAAACCCTAACCCTAATGTAAAACCCTAGTTTGAAACCCTAAGCCTAATTTGAAACCCTAGTTTGAAACCCTAACCCTAATGTAAAACCCTAGTTTGTAACCCTAACCCAAATGTAAAACCCTAGTTTGAAACCCTAACCCTAATGTAAAACCCTATTTTGAAACCCTAACCCTAATGTAAAACCATAGTTTGAAGCATTAACCCTAATGTAAAACCCTAGTTTGAAGCACTAACCCTAATGTAAAACACTAGTTTGAAACGCTAACCCTAATGTAAAACCCTAGTTTGAAACCCCTAATCTAATTTGAAACCATAGTTTAAAACCCTAACCCTAATGTAAAACCCTAGTTTGAAGCATTAACCCTAATGTAAAACACTAGTTTGAAACGCTAACCCTAATGTTAAACCCTAATTTGAAACCCTAACCCTAACGTTAAACCCTAGTTTGAAACCCTAACCGTAATGTAAAACCCTAGTTTGAAACCCTAACCCTAATGTTAAACCCTAGTTTGTAACCCTAACCCTAATTTGAAACCCTAGTTTGAAACCCTAACCCTAATGTTAAACCCTAGTTTGAAACCCTAACCCTAATGTAAAACCTTAGTTTGAAACCCTAACCCTAATTTGAAACCCTAGTTTGAAACCCTAACCCTAATGTAAAACCCTTGTTTGAAACCCTAACCCTAATGTAAAACCCTAGTTTGAAACCCTAACCCTAATGTTAAAGCCTAGTTTGTAACCCTAACCCTAATGTAAAACCCTAGTTTGAAACCCTAACCATAATGTTAAACCCTAGTTTGAAACCCTAACCCTAATGTAAAACCCTTGTTTGAAACCCTAACCCTCATGTAAAACCCTAGTTTGAAACCCTAACCCTAATTTGAAACCCTAGTTTGAAAACCTAACCCTAATGTAAAACCCTAGTTCGAAACCCTAACCCTAATGATAAACCCTAGTTTGAAACCGTAACCCTAATTTTGAAACCCTAGTTTGAAACCCTAACCCTAATTTGAAACCCCTGTTTGAAATCCTAACTCTAATGTGAAACCTTAGTTTGAAACCCTAACCCTCATAAAAAACCCTAGTTTGTAACCCTAACCCAAATGTAAAACCCTAGTTTGAAACACTAACCCTAATGTAAAACCCTAGTTTGAAACGCTAACCCTAATGTAAAACCCTAGTTTGAAGCATTAACCCTAAAGTAAAACACTAGTTTGAAACCCTAACCCTAAATTGAAACCCTAGTTTGAAACCCTAACCCTAATGTAAAACCCTAGTTTGAAACCCTAACCCTAATGTAAAACCCTAGTTTGTAACCCTAACCCTAATGTAAAACCCTAGTTTGAAACCCTAACCCTAATGTAAAACCCTAGTTTGAAGCACTAACCCTAATGTAAAACACTAGTTTGAAACACTAACCCTAATGTAAAACCCTAGTTTGAAACCCTAACCCTAATTTGAAACACTAGTTTGAAACACTAACCCTAATGTAAAACCCTAGTTTGAAACCCTAACCCTAATGTTAAACCCTAGTTTGAAACCCTAACCCTAATGTAAAACCCTTGTTTGAAACCCTAACCCTAATGTATAACCCTAGTTTGAAACCCTAACCCTAATTTGAAACCCTAGTTTGAAAACCTAACCCTAATGTAAAACCCTAGTTTGAAACCCTAACCCTAATTTGAAACCCCTGTTTGAAATCCTAACTCTAATGTGAAACCTTAGTTTGAAACCCTAACCCTCATAAAAAACCCTAGTTTGTAACCCTAACCCAAATGTAAAACCCTAGTTTGAAACACTAACCCTAATGTAAAACCCTAGTTTGAAACGCTAACCCTAATGTAAAACCCTAGTTTGAAGCATTAACCCTAAAGTAAAACACTAGTTTGAAACCCTAACCCTAATGTTAAACCCTAGTTTGAAACCCTAACCCTAATGTAAAACCCTAGTTTGAAACCCTAACCCTAATGATAAACCCTAGTTTGAAACCCTAACCCTAAATTGAAACCCTAGTTTGAAACCCTAACCCTAATGTAAAACCCTAGTTTGAAACCCTAACCCTAATTTGAAACCCCTGTTTGAAATCCTAACTCTAATGTGAAACCTTAGTTTGAAACCCTAACCCTCATAAAAAACCCTAGTTTGTAACCCTAACCCAAATGTAAAACCCTAGTTTGAAACACTAACCCTAATGTAAAACCCTAGTTTGAAACGCTAACCCTAATGTAAAACCCTAGTTTGAAGCATTAACCCTAAAGTAAAACACTAGTTTGAAACCCTAACCCTAATGTTAAACCCTAGTTTGAAACCCTAACCCTAATGTAAAACCCTAGTTTGAAACCCTAACCCTAATGATAAACCCTAGTTTGAAACCCTAACCCTAAATTGAAACCCTAGTTTGAAACCCTAACCCTAATGTAAAACCCTAGTTTGAAACCCTAACCCTAATGTAAAACCCTAGTTTGTAACCCTAACCCTAATGTAAAACCCTAGTTTGAAACCCTAACCCTAATGTAAAACCCTAGTTTGAAGCACTAACCCTAATGTAAAACACTAGTTTGAAACACTAACCCTAATGTAAAACCCTAGTTTGAAGCATTAACCCTAATGTAAAACCCTAGTTTGAAACCCTAACCCAAATGTTAAACCCTAACCCTAAATTGAAACCCTAGTTTCAAACCCTAACCCTAATGTAAAACCCTAGTTTGAAACCCTAACCCTAATGTAAAACCCTAGTTTGTAACCCTAACCCTAATGTAAAACCCTAGTTTGAAACCCTAACGCTAATGTAAAACCCTAGTTTGAAACCCTAACCCTAATGTAAAACCCTAGTTTGAAGCACTAACCCTAATGTAAAACACTAGTTTGAAACGCTAACCCTAATGTAAAACCCTAGTTTGAAACCCCAAATCTAATTTGAAACCATAGTTTAAAACCCTAAACCTAATGTAAAACCCTAGTTTGAAACCCTAACCCTAATTTGAAACCCTAGTTTGAAACCCTAACCCTAATGTAAAACCCTAGTTTGTAACCCTAACCCTATTTTGAAACCCTAGTTTGAAACCCTAACCCTAATGTTAAACCCTAGTTTGAAACCCAAACCTTAATGTAAAACCCTAGTTTGAAACCCTAACCCTAATTTGAAACCCTAGTTTGAAAACCTAACCCTAATGTAAAACCCTAGTTTGAAACACTAACCCTAATGTAAAACCCTAGTTTGAAGCATTAACCCTCATGTTAAACCCTAGTTTGAAACCCTAACACTAAATTGAAACCCCAGTTTGAAACCCTAACCCTAATGTAAAACCCTAGTTTGAAACCCTAACCCTAATGTAAAACCCTAGTTTGTAACCCTAACCCTAATGTAAAACCTTAGTGTGAAACCCTAACCCTAATATAAAACCCTAGTTTGAAACCCTAACCCTAATGTAAAACCCTAGTTTGAAACCCTAACCCTAATTTGAAACCCTAGTTTGAAACCCTAACCCTAATATAAAACCCTTGTTTGAAACCCTAACCCTAATGTAAAACCCTAGTTTGAAACCCTAACCCTAATGTTAAAGCCTAGTTTGTAACCCTAACCCTAATGTAAAACCCTAGTTTTAAACCCTAACCCTAATGTTAAACCCTAGTTTGAAACCCTAACCCTAATGTAAAACCCTTGTTTGAAACCCTAACCCAAATGTTAAACCCTAGTTTGAAACCCTAACCCTAAATTGAAACCCTAGTTTGAAACCCTAACCCTAATGTAAAACCCTAGTTTGAAACCCTAACCCTAATGTAAAACCCTAGTTTGTAACCCTATCCCTAATGTAAAACCCTAGTTTGAAACCCTAACGCTAATGTAAAACCCTAGTTTGAAACCCTAACCCTAATGTAAAACCCTAGTTTGAAGCACTAACCCTAATGTAAAACACTAGTTTGAAACGCTAACCCTAATGTAAAACCCTAGTTTGAAACCCCAAATCTAATTTGAAACCATAGTTTAAAACCCTAAACCTAATGTAAAACCCTAGTTTGAAGCATTAACCCTAATGTAAAACACTAGTTTGAAACGCTAACCCTAATGTTAAAACCTAATTTGAAACCCTAACCCTAATGTAAAACCCTAGTTTGAAACCCTAACCCTAATGATAAACCCTAGTTTGAAACCCTAACCCTAATGTAAAACCCTAGTTTGAAACCCTAACCCTAATGTAAAACCCTAGTTTGTAACCCTAACTCTAATGTAAAACCCTAGTTTGAAGCAATAACCCTAAATTATAACCCTAGTTTGAAACTCTTACCCTAATGTAAAACCCTAGTTTGAAACCCTAACCGTAATGTAAAACCCTAGTTTGTAACCCTTACCCTAATGTTAAACCCTAGTTTGAAACCCTAACCCTAAGGTAAAACCCTAGTTTGAAAAACTTAACCCTAATGATAAACCCTAGTTTGAAACCCTAACCCTAATGCAAAACCCTAGTTTGAAACCCTAACCCTAATGTAAAACCCTTGTTTGTAACCCTAACCCAAATGTAAAGCCCTAGTTTGAAACCCAACCCTAATGTAAAACCCTAGTTTGAAGCATTAACCCTAATGTAAAACACTAGTTTGAAACCCTAACCCTAATTATAAGCCCTAGTTTGAAACCCTAACCCTAATGTAAAACCCTAGTTTGAAACCCTAACCCTAATGATAAACCCTAGTTTGAAACCCTAACCCTAAATTGAAACCCTAGTTTGAAACCCTAACCCTAATTTAAAATCCTAGTTTGAAACCCTAACTCTAATGTAAAACCCTAGTTTGTAACCCTAACCCTAATGTAAAACCCTAGTTTGAAATTCTAAACCTAATGTAAAACCCTAGTTTGAAACCCTAACCCTAATGTAAAACCCTTGTTTGAAACCCTAACCCTAAAACAAAACCCTAGATTGAAACCCTAAGCCTAATTTGAAACCCTAGTTTGAAACCCTAACCCTAATTTGAATCCCTAGTTTGAAATCCTAACCCTAATGTGAAACCCTAGTTTGAAACCCTAACCCTAATTAGAAACCCTAGTTTGAAACCCTAACCCTAATGTAAAACCCTAGTTTGTAACCCTAACCCTAATGTAAAATGACTGTTTTGAAACCCTAACCCTATTGTAAAACCCTTGTTTGATACCCTAACCCTAATGTAAAACCCTAGTTTGAAAACCTAACCCTAATGTAAAACCCTAGTGTGAAACCCTAACCCTAATTTTTAACCACTGTTTTTAAACCCTAACCCTAATGTAAAACCCTACTTTGAAACCCTAAACCTAATGTAAAACCCTAGTTTGAAACCCTAACCCTAATGTAAAACCCTAGTTTGAAACCCTAACCCTAATGTAAAACCCTAGTTTGTAACCCTAACCCTAATGTAAAATGACTGTTTTGAAACCCTAACCCTAATGTAAAACCCTTGTTTGAAACCCTAACCCTAATGTAAAACCCTAGTTTGAAACCCTAAGCCTAATTTGAAACCCTAGTTTAAAACCCTAACCCTAATGTAAAATCCTAGTTTGAAACCCTAACCCTAATGTAAAACCCTAGTTTGTAACCCTAACCCTAATGTAAAATGACTGTTTTGAAACCCTAACCCTAATGTAAAACCCTTGTTTGAAACTCTAACCCTAATGTAAAACCCTAGTTTGAAACCCTAATCCTAATTTTAAACCCTAGTTTGTAACCCTAACCCTAATGTAAAACCCTAGTTTGAAACCCTAACCCTAATGTTAAACCCTAGTTTGAAACCCTAACCCTAATGTAAAACCCTTGTTTGAAACCCTAACCCTAATGTAAAACCCTAGTTTGAAACCCTAAGCCTAATTTGAAACCCTAGTTTGAAACCCTAACCCTAATGTAAAACCCTAGTTTGTAACCCTAACCCAAATGTAAAACCCTAGTTTGAAACCCTAACCCCTAATGTAAAACCCTAGTTTGAAACCCTAACCCTAATGTAAAACCATAGTTTGAAGCATTAACCCTAATGTAAAACCCTAGTTTGAAGCACTAACCCTAATGTAAAACACTAGTTTGAAATGCTAACCCTAATGCAAAACCCTAGTTTGAAACCCCAAATCTAATTTGAAACCATAGTTTAAAACCCTAACCCTAATGTAAAACCCTAGTTTGAAGCATTAACCCTAATGTAAAACACTAGTTTGAAACGCTAACCCTAATGTTAAACCCTAATTTGAAACCCTAACCCTAACGTTAAACCCTAGTTTGAAACCCTAACCGTAATGTAAAACCCTAGTTTGAAACCCTAACCCTAATGTAAAACCCTAGTTTGTAACCCTAACCATAATGTAAAACCTTAGTGTGAAACCCTAACCCTAATTTGAAACCCTAGTTTGAAACCCTAACCCTATTGTAAAACCCTTGTTTGAAACCCTAACCCTAATGTAAAACCCTAGTTTGAAACCCTAACCCTAATGTTAAAGCCTAGTTTGTAACCCTAACCCTAATGTAAAACCCTAGTTTTAATCCCTAACCCTAATGTTAAACCCTAGTTTGAAACCCTAACCCTAATGTAAAACCCTTGTTTGAAACCCTAACCCAAATGTTAAACCCTAGTTTGAAACCCTAACCCTAAATTGAAACCCTAGTTTGAAACCCTAACCCTAATGTAAAACCCTAGTTTGAAACCCTAACCCTAATGTAAAACCCTAGTTTGTAACCCTAACCCTAATGTAAAACCCTAGTTTGAAACCCTAACGCTAATGTAAAACCCTAGTTTGAAACCCTAACCCTAATGTAAAACCCTAGTTTGAAGCACTAACCCTAATGTAAAACACTAGTTTGAAACGCTAACCCTAATGTAAAACCCTAGTTTGAAACCCCAAATCTAATTTGAAACCATAGTTTAAAACCCTAAACCTAATGTAAAACCCTAGTTTGAAGCATTAACCCTACTGTAAAACACTAGTTTGAAACGCTTACCCTAATGTTAAACCCTAATTTGAAACCCTAACCCTAATGTAAAACCCTAGTTTGAAACCCTAACCCTAATGATAAACCCTAGTTTGAAACCCTAACCCTAATGTAAAACCCTAGTTTGAAACCCTAACCCTAATGTAAAACCCTAGTTTGTAACCCTAACTCTAATGTAAAACCCTAGTTTGAAGCAATAACCCTAAATTATAACCCTAGTTTGAAACTCTTACCCTAATGTAAAACCCTAGTTTGAAACCCTAACCGTAATGTAAAACCCTAGTTTGTAACCCTTACCCTAATGTTAAACCCTAGTTTGAAACCCTAACCCTAAGGTAAAACCCTAGTTTGAAAAACTTAACCCTAATGATAAACCCTAGTTTGAAACCCTAACCCTAATGCAAAACCCTAGTTTGAAACCCTAACCCTAATGTAAAACCCTTGTTTGTAACCCTAACCCAAATGTAAAGCCCTAGTTTGAAACCCAACCCTAATGTAAAACCCTAGTTTGAAGCATTAACCCTAATGTAAAACACTAGTTTGAAACCCAAACCCTAATTATAAGCCCTAGTTTGAAACCCTAACCCTAATGTAAAACCCTAGTTTGAAACCCTAACCCTAATGATAAACCCTAGTTTGAAACCCTAACCCTAAATTGAAACCCTAGTTTGAAACCCTAACCCTAATTTAAAACCCTAGTTTGAAACCCTAACTCTAATGTAAAACCCTAGTTTGTAACCCTAACCCTAATGTAAAACCCTAGTTTGAAATTCTAAACCTAATGTAAAACCCTAGTTTGAAACCCTAACCCTAATGTAAAACCCTTGTTTGAAACCCTAACCCTAAAACAAAACCCTAGATTGAAACCCTAAGCCTAATTTGAAACCCTAGTTTGAAACCCTAACCCTAATTTGAATCCCTAGTTTGAAATCCTAACCCTAATGTGAAACCCTAGTTTGAAACCCTAACCCTAATTAGAAACCCTAGTTTGAAACCCTAACCCTAATGTAAAACCCTAGTTTGTAACCCTAACCCTAATGTAAAATGACTGTTTTGAAACCCTAACCCTATTGTAAAACCCTTGTTTGATACCCTAACCCTAATGTAAAACCCTAGTTTGAAAACCTAACCCTAATGTAAAACCCTAGTGTGAAACCCTAACCCTAATTTTTAAGCACTGTTTTTAAACCCTAACCCTAATGTAAAACCCTAGTTTGAAACCCTAAACCTAATGTAAAACCCTAGTTTGAAACCCTAACCCTAATGTAAAACCCTAATTTGAAACCCTAACCCTAATGTAAAACCCTAGTTTGTAACCCTAACCCTAATGTAAAATGACTGTTTTGAAACCCTAACCCTAATGTAAAACCCTTGTTTGAAACCCTAACCCTAATGTAAAACCCTAGTTTGAAACCCTAAGCCTAATTTGAAACCCTAGTTTAAAACCCTAACCCTAATGTAAAACCCTAGTTTGAAACCCTAACCCTAATGTAAAACCCTAGTTTGTAACCCTAACCCTAATGTAAAATGACTGTTTTGAAACCCTAACCCTAATGTAAAACCCTTGTTTGAAACTCTAACCCTAATGTAAAACCCTAGTTTGAAACCCTAATCCTAATTTTAAACCCTAGTTTGTAACCCTAACCCTAATGTAAAACCCTAGTTTGAAACCCTAACCCTAATGTTAAACCCTAGTTTGAAACCCTAAGCCTAATTTGAAACCCTAGTTTGAAACCCTAACCCTAATGTAAAACCCTAGTTTGTAACCCTAACCCAAATGTAAAACCCTAGTTTGAAACCCTAACCCTAATGTAAAACCATAGTTTGAAGCATTAACCCTAATGTAAAACCCTAGTTTGAAGCACTAACCCTAATGTAAAACACTAGTTTGAAATGCTAACCCTAATGTAAAACCCTAGTTTGAAACCCCAAATCTAATTTGAAACCATAGTTTAAAACCCTAACCCTAATGTAAAACCCTAGTTTGAAGCATTAACCCTAATGTAAAACACTAGTTTGAAACGCTAACCCTAATGTTAAACCCTAATTTGAAACCCTAACCCTAATGTAAAACCCTAGTTTGAAACCCTAACCCTAATGGTAAACCCTAGTTTGAAACACTAACCCTAAATTTAAACCATAGTTTGAAACCCTAACCCTAAGGTAAAACCCTAGTTTGAAACCCTAACCCTAATGTAAAACCCTAGTTTGAAACCCTAACCCTAATGTAAAACCATAGTTTGAAGCATTAACCCTAATGTAAAACCCTAGTTTGAAGCACTAACCCTAATGTAAAACACTAGTTTGAAATGCTAACCCTAATGTAAAACCCTAGTTTGAAACCCCAAATCTAATTTGAAACCATAGTTTAAAACCCTAACCCTAATGTAAAACCCTAGTTTGAAGCATTAACCCTAATGTAAAACACAAGTTTGAAACGCTAACCCTAATGTTAAACCCTAATTTGAAACCCTAACCCTAATGTAAAACCCTAGTTTGAAACCCTAACCCTAATGTAAAACCCTAGTTTGTAACCCTAACCCTAATGTAAAACCATAGTTTGAAACCCTAACCCTAATGTAAAACCCTAGTTTGAAACCCTAACCCTAATGTAAAACCCTAGTTTGTAACCCTAACTCTAAGGTAAAACCCTAGTTTGAAACCCTAACCCTAATGTATAACCCTAGTTTGAAACCCTAACCCTAATGTAAAACCCTTGTTTGAAACCCTAACCCTAATTTTAAACCCGAGTTTGAAACCCTAACCCTAATGTAAAACCCTAGTTTGTAACCCTAACCCTAATGTAAAACCCTTGTTTGAAACCCTAACCCTAATGTAAAACCCTAGTTTGAAACCCTAAGCCTAATTTGAAACCCTAGTTTGAAACCCTAACCCTAATGTAAAACCCTAGTTTGAAACCCTAACCCTAATGTAAAACCCTAGTTTGTAACCCTAACCCTAATGTAAAATGACTGTTTTGAAACCCTAACCCTAATTTAAAACCCTTGTTTGAAACTCTAACCCTTATGTAAAACCCTAGTTTGAAACCCTAATCCTAATTTTAAACCCTAGTTTGTAACCCTAACCCTAATGTAAAACCCTAGTTTGAAACCCTAACCCTAATGTAAAACCATAGTTTGAAGCATTAACCCTAATGTAAAACCCTAGTTTGAAGCACTAACCCTAATGTAAAACACTAGTTTGAAACGCTAACCCTAATGTAAAACCCTAGTTTGAAACCCCAAATCTAATTTGAAACCATAGTTTAAAACCCTAAACCTAATGTAAAACCCTAGTTTGAAGCATTAACCCTAATGTAAAACACTAGTTTGAAACGCTAACCCTAATGTTAAAACCTAATTTGAAACCCTAACCCTAATGTAAAACCCTAGTTTGAAACCCTAACCCTAATGATAAACCCTAGTTTGAAACCCTAACCCTAATGTAAAACCCTAGTTTGAAACCCTAACCCTAATGTAAAACCCTAGTTTGTAACCCTAACTCTAATGTAAAACCCTAGTTTGAAGCAATAACCCTAAATTATAACCCTAGTTTGAAACTCTTACCCTAATGTAAAACCCTAGTTTGAAACCCTAACCATAATGTAAAACCCTAGTTTGTAACCCTTACCCTAATGTTAAACCCTAGTTTGAAACCCTAACCCTAAGGTAAAACCCTAGTTTGAAAAACTTAACCCTAATGATAAACCCTAGTTTGAAACCCTAACCCTAATGCAAAACCCTAGTTTGAAACCCTAACCCTAATGTAAAACCCTTGTTTGTAACCCTAACCCAAATGTAAAGCCCTAGTTTGAAACCCAACCCTAATGTAAAACCCTAGTTTGAAGCATTAACCCTAATGTAAAACACTAGTTTGAAACCCTAACCCTAATTATAAGCCCTAGTTTGAAACCCTAACCCTAATGTAAAACCCTAGTTTGAAACCCTAACCCTAATGATAAACCCTAGTTTGAAACCCTAACCCTAAATTGAAACCCTAGTTTGAAACCCTAACCCTAATTTAAAATCCTAGTTTGAAACCCTAACTCTAATGTAAAACCCTAGTTTGTAACCCTAACCCTAATGTAAAACCCTAGTTTGAAATTCTAAACCTAATGTAAAACCCTAGTTTGAAACCCTAACCCTAATGTAAAACCCTTGTTTGAAACCCTAACCCTAAAACAAAACCCTAGATTGAAACCCTAAGCCTAATTTGAAACCCTAGTTTGAAACCCTAACCCTAATTTGAATCCCTAGTTTGAAATCCTAACCCTAATGTGAAACCCTAGTTTGAAACCCTAACCCTAATTAGAAACCCTAGTTTGAAACCCTAACCCTAATGTAAAACCCTAGTTTGTAACCCTAACCCTAATGTAAAATGACTGTTTTGAAACCCTAACCCTATTGTAAAACCCTTGTTTGATACCCTAACCCTAATGTAAAACCCTAGTTTGAAAACCTAACCCTAATGTAAAACCCTAGTGTGAAACCCTAACCCTAATTTTTAACCACTGTTTTTAAACCCTAACCCTAATGTAAAACCCTACTTTGAAACCCTAAACCTAATGTAAAACCCTAGTTTGAAACCCTAACCCTAATGTAAAACCCTAGTTTGAAACCCTAACCCTAATGTAAAACCCTAGTTTGTAACCCTAACCCTAATGTAAAATGACTGTTTTGAAACCCTAACCCTAATGTAAAACCCTTGTTTGAAACCCTAACCCTAATGTAAAACCCTAGTTTGAAACCCTAAGCCTAATTTGAAACCCTAGTTTAAAACCCTAACCCTAATGTAAAACCCTAGTTTGAAACCCTAACCCTAATGTAAAACCCTAGTTTGTAACCCTAACCCTAATGTAAAATGACTGTTTTGAAACCCTAACCCTAATGTAAAACCCTTGTTTGAAACTCTAACCCTAATGTAAAACCCTAGTTTGAAACCCTAATCCTAATTTTAAACCCTAGTTTGTAACCCTAACCCTAATGTAAAACCCTAGTTTGAAACCCTAACCCTAATGTTAAACCCTAGTTTGAAACCCTAACCCTAATGTAAAACCCTTGTTTGAAACCCTAACCCTAATGTAAAACCCTAGTTTGAAACCCTAAGCCTAATTTGAAACCCTAGTTTGAAACCCTAACCCTAATGTAAAACCCTAGTTTGTAACCCTAACCCAAATGTAAAACCCTAGTTTGAAACCCTAACCCCTAATGTAAAACCCTAGTTTGAAACCCTAACCCTAATGTAAAACCATAGTTTGAAGCATTAACCCTAATGTAAAACCCTAGTTTGAAGCACTAACCCTAATGTAAAACACTAGTTTGAAATGCTAACCCTAATGGAAAACCCTAGTTTGAAACCCCAAATCTAATTTGAAACCATAGTTTAAAACCCTAACCCTAATGTAAAACCCTAGTTTGAAGCATTAACCCTAATGTAAAACACTAGTTTGAAACGCTAACCCTAATGTTAAACCCTAATTTGAAACCCTAACCCTAACGTTAAACCCTAGTTTGAAACCCTAACCGTAATGTAAAACCCTAGTTTGAAACCCTAACCCTAATGTAAAACCCTAGTTTGTAACCCTAACCATAATGTAAAACCTTAGTGTGAAACCCTAACCCTAATTTGAAACCCTAGTTTGAAACCCTAACCCTAATGTAAAACCCTTGTTTGAAACCCTAACCCTAATGTAAAACCCTAGTTTGAAACCCTAACCCTAATGTTAAAGCCTAGTTTGTAACCCTAACCCTAATGTAAAACCCTAGTTTTAATCCCTAACCCTAATGTTAAACCCTAGTTTGAAACCCTAACCCTAATGTAAAACCCTTGTTTGAAACCCTAACCCAAATGTTAAACCCTAGTTTGAAACCCTAACCCTAAATTGAAACCCTAGTTTGAAACCCTAACCCTAATGTAAAACCCTAGTTTGAAACCCTAACCCTAATGTAAAACCCTAGTTTGTAACCCTAACCCTAATGTAAAACCCTAGTTTGAAACCCTAACGCTAATGTAAAACCCTAGTTTGAAACCCTAACCCTAATGTAAAACCCTAGTTTGAAGCACTAACCCTAATGTAAAACACTAGTTTGAAACGCTAACCCTAATGTAAAACCCTAGTTTGAAACCCCAAATCTAATTTGAAACCATAGTTTAAAACCCTAAACCTAATGTAAAACCCTAGTTTGAAGCATTAACCCTACTGTAAAACACTAGTTTGAAACGCTTACCCTAATGTTAAACCCTAATTTGAAACCCTAACCCTAATGTAAAACCCTAGTTTGAAACCCTAACCCTAATGATAAACCCTAGTTTGAAACCCTAACCCTAATGTAAAACCCTAGTTTGAAACCCTAACCCTAATGTAAAACCCTAGTTTGTAACCCTAACTCTAATGTAAAACCCTAGTTTGAAGCAATAACCCTAAATTATAACCCTAGTTTGAAACTCTTACCCTAATGTAAAACCCTAGTTTGAAACCCTAACCGTAATGTAAAACCCTAGTTTGTAACCCTTACCCTAATGTTAAACCCTAGTTTGAAACCCTAACCCTAAGGTAAAACCCTAGTTTGAAAAACTTAACCCTAATGATAAACCCTAGTTTGAAACCCTAACCCTAATGCAAAACCCTAGTTTGAAACCCTAACCCTAATGTAAAACCCTTGTTTGTAACCCTAACCCAAATGTAAAGCCCTAGTTTGAAACCCAACCCTAATGTAAAACCCTAGTTTGAAGCATTAACCCTAATGTAAAACACTAGTTTGAAACCCAAACCCTAATTATAAGCCCTAGTTTGAAACCCTAACCCTAATGTAAAACCCTAGTTTGAAACCCTAACCCTAATGATAAACCCTAGTTTGAAACCCTAACCCTAAATTGAAACCCTAGTTTGAAACCCTAACCCTAATTTAAAACCCTAGTTTGAAACCCTAACTCTAATGTAAAACCCTAGTTTGTAACCCTAACCCTAATGTAAAACCCTAGTTTGAAATTCTAAACCTAATGTAAAACCCTAGTTTGAAACCCTAACCCTAATGTAAAACCCTTGTTTGAAACCCTAACCCTAAAACAAAACCCTAGATTGAAACCCTAAGCCTAATTTGAAACCCTAGTTTGAAACCCTAACCCTAATTTGAATCCCTAGTTTGAAATCCTAACCCTAATGTGAAACCCTAGTTTGAAACCCTAACCCTAATTAGAAACCCTAGTTTGAAACCCTAACCCTAATGTAAAACCCTAGTTTGTAACCCTAACCCTAATGTAAAATGACTGTTTTGAAACCCTAACCCTATTGTAAAACCCTTGTTTGATACCCTAACCCTAATGTAAAACCCTAGTTTGAAAACCTAACCCTAATGTAAAACCCTAGTGTGAAACCCTAACCCTAATTTTTAAGCACTGTTTTTAAACCCTAACCCTAATGTAAAACCCTAGTTTGAAACCCTAAACCTAATGTAAAACCCTAGTTTGAAACCCTAACCCTAATGTAAAACCCTAATTTGAAACCCTAACCCTAATGTAAAACCCTAGTTTGTAACCCTAACCCTAATGTAAAATGACTGTTTTGAAACCCTAACCCTAATGTAAAACCCTTGTTTGAAACCCTAACCCTAATGTAAAACCCTAGTTTGAAACCCTAAGCCTAATTTGAAACCCTAGTTTAAAACCCTAACCCTAATGTAAAACCCTAGTTTGAAACCCTAACCCTAATGTAAAACCCTAGTTTGTAACCCTAACCCTAATGTAAAATGACTGTTTTGAAACCCTAACCCTAATGTAAAACCCTTGTTTGAAACTCTAACCCTAATGTAAAACCCTAGTTTGAAACCCTAATCCTAATTTTAAACCCTAGTTTGTAACCCTAACCCTAATGTAAAACCCTAGTTTGAAACCCTAACCCTAATGTTAAACCCTAGTTTGAAACCCTAAGCCTAATTTGAAACCCTAGTTTGAAACCCTAACCCTAATGTAAAACCCTAGTTTGTAACCCTAACCCAAATGTAAAACCCTAGTTTGAAACCCTAACCCTAATGTAAAACCATAGTTTGAAGCATTAACCCTAATGTAAAACCCTAGTTTGAAGCACTAACCCTAATGTAAAACACTAGTTTGAAATGCTAACCCTAATGTAAAACCCTAGTTTGAAACCCCAAATCTAATTTGAAACCATAGTTTAAAACCCTAACCCTAATGTAAAACCCTAGTTTGAAGCATTAACCCTAATGTAAAACACTAGTTTGAAACGCTAACCCTAATGTTAAACCCTAATTTGAAACCCTAACCCTAATGTAAAACCCTAGTTTGAAACCCTAACCCTAATGGTAAACCCTAGTTTGAAACACTAACCCTAAATTTAAACCATAGTTTGAAACCCTAACCCTAAGGTAAAACCCTAGTTTGAAACCCTAACCCTAATGTAAAACCCTAGTTTGAAACCCTAACCCTAATGTAAAACCATAGTTTGAAGCATTAACCCTAATGTAAAACCCTAGTTTGAAGCACTAACCCTAATGTAAAACACTAGTTTGAAATGCTAACCCTAATGTAAAACCCTAGTTTGAAACCCCAAATCTAATTTGAAACCATAGTTTAAAACCCTAACCCTAATGTAAAACCCTAGTTTGAAGCATTAACCCTAATGTAAAACACAAGTTTGAAACGCTAACCCTAATGTTAAACCCTAATTTGAAACCCTAACCCTAATGTAAAACCCTAGTTTGAAACCCTAACCCTAATGTAAAACCCTAGTTTGTAACCCTAACCCTAATGTAAAACCATAGTTTGAAACCCTAACCCTAATGTAAAACCCTAGTTTGAAACCCTAACCCTAATGTAAAACCCTAGTTTGTAACCCTAACTCTAAGGTAAAACCCTAGTTTGAAACCCTAACCCTAATGTATAACCCTAGTTTGAAACCCTAACCCTAATGTAAAACCCTTGTTTGAAACCCTAACCCTAATTTTAAACCCGAGTTTGAAACCCTAACCCTAATGTAAAACCCTAGTTTGTAACCCTAACCCTAATGTAAAACCCTTGTTTGAAACCCTAACCCTAATGTAAAACCCTAGTTTGAAACCCTAAGCCTAATTTGAAACCCTAGTTTGAAACCCTAACCCTAATGTAAAACCCTAGTTTGAAACCCTAACCCTAATGTAAAACCCTAGTTTGTAACCCTAACCCTAATGTAAAATGACTGTTTTGAAACCCTAACCCTAATTTAAAACCCTTGTTTGAAACTCTAACCCTTATGTAAAACCCTAGTTTGAAACCCTAATCCTAATTTTAAACCCTAGTTTGTAACCCTAACCCTAATGTAAAACCCTAGTTTGAAACCCTAACCCTAATGTAAAACCATAGTTTGAAGCATTAACCCTAATGTAAAACCCTAGTTTGAAGCACTAACCCTAATGTAAAACACTAGTTTGAAACGCTAACCCTAATGTAAAACCCTAGTTTGAAACCCCAAATCTAATTTGAAACCATAGTTTAAAACCCTAAACCTAATGTAAAACCCTAGTTTGAAGCATTAACCCTAATGTAAAACACTAGTTTGAAACGCTAACCCTAATGTTAAAACCTAATTTGAAACCCTAACCCTAATGTAAAACCCTAGTTTGAAACCCTAACCCTAATGATAAACCCTAGTTTGAAACCCTAACCCTAATGTAAAACCCTAGTTTGAAACCCTAACCCTAATGTAAAACCCTAGTTTGTAACCCTAACTCTAATGTAAAACCCTAGTTTGAAGCAATAACCCTAAATTATAACCCTAGTTTGAAACTCTTACCCTAATGTAAAACCCTAGTTTGAAACCCTAACCATAATGTAAAACCCTAGTTTGTAACCCTTACCCTAATGTTAAACCCTAGTTTGAAACCCTAACCCTAAGGTAAAACCCTAGTTTGAAAAACTTAACCCTAATGATAAACCCTAGTTTGAAACCCTAACCCTAATGCAAAACCCTAGTTTGAAACCCTAACCCTAATGTAAAACCCTTGTTTGTAACCCTAACCCAAATGTAAAGCCCTAGTTTGAAACCCAACCCTAATGTAAAACCCTAGTTTGAAGCATTAACCCTAATGTAAAACACTAGTTTGAAACCCTAACCCTAATTATAAGCCCTAGTTTGAAACCCTAACCCTAATGTAAAACCCTAGTTTGAAACCCTAACCCTAATGATAAACCCTAGTTTGAAACCCTAACCCTAAATTGAAACCCTAGTTTGAAACCCTAACCCTAATTTAAAATCCTAGTTTGAAACCCTAACTCTAATGTAAAACCCTAGTTTGTAACCCTAACCCTAATGTAAAACCCTAGTTTGAAATTCTAAACCTAATGTAAAACCCTAGTTTGAAACCCTAACCCTAATGTAAAACCCTTGTTTGAAACCCTAACCCTAAAACAAAACCCTAGATTGAAACCCTAAGCCTAATTTGAAACCCTAGTTTGAAACCCTAACCCTAATTTGAATCCCTAGTTTGAAATCCTAACCCTAATGTGAAACCCTAGTTTGAAACCCTAACCCTAATTAGAAACCCTAGTTTGAAACCCTAACCCTAATGTAAAACCCTAGTTTGTAACCCTAACCCTAATGTAAAATGACTGTTTTGAAACCCTAACCCTATTGTAAAACCCTTGTTTGATACCCTAACCCTAATGTAAAACCCTAGTTTGAAAACCTAACCCTAATGTAAAACCCTAGTGTGAAACCCTAACCCTAATTTTTAACCACTGTTTTTAAACCCTAACCCTAATGTAAAACCCTACTTTGAAACCCTAAACCTAATGTAAAACCCTAGTTTGAAACCCTAACCCTAATGTAAAACCCTAGTTTGAAACCCTAACCCTAATGTAAAACCCTAGTTTGTAACCCTAACCCTAATGTAAAATGACTGTTTTGAAACCCTAACCCTAATGTAAAACCCTTGTTTGAAACCCTAACCCTAATGTAAAACCCTAGTTTGAAACCCTAAGCCTAATTTGAAACCCTAGTTTAAAACCCTAACCCTAATGTAAAACCCTAGTTTGAAACCCTAACCCTAATGTAAAACCCTAGTTTGTAACCCTAACCCTAATGTAAAATGACTGTTTTGAAACCCTAACCCTAATGTAAAACCCTTGTTTGAAACTCTAACCCTAATGTAAAACCCTAGTTTGAAACCCTAATCCTAATTTTAAACCCTAGTTTGTAACCCTAACCCTAATGTAAAACCCTAGTTTGAAACCCTAACCCTAATGTTAAACCCTAGTTTGAAACCCTAACCCTAATGTAAAACCCTTGTTTGAAACCCTAACCCTAATGTAAAACCCTAGTTTGAAACCCTAAGCCTAATTTGAAACCCTAGTTTGAAACCCTAACCCTAATGTAAAACCCTAGTTTGTAACCCTAACCCAAATGTAAAACCCTAGTTTGAAACCCTAACCCCTAATGTAAAACCCTAGTTTGAAACCCTAACCCTAATGTAAAACCATAGTTTGAAGCATTAACCCTAATGTAAAACCCTAGTTTGAAGCACTAACCCTAATGTAAAACACTAGTTTGAAATGCTAACCCTAATGGAAAACCCTAGTTTGAAACCCCAAATCTAATTTGAAACCATAGTTTAAAACCCTAACCCTAATGTAAAACCCTAGTTTGAAGCATTAACCCTAATGTAAAACACTAGTTTGAAACGCTAACCCTAATGTTAAACCCTAATTTGAAACCCTAACCCTAACGTTAAACCCTAGTTTGAAACCCTAACCGTAATGTAAAACCCTAGTTTGAAACCCTAACCCTAATGTAAAACCCTAGTTTGTAACCCTAACCATAATGTAAAACCTTAGTGTGAAACCCTAACCCTAATTTGAAACCCTAGTTTGAAACCCTAACCCTAATGTAAAACCCTTGTTTGAAACCCTAACCCTAATGTAAAACCCTAGTTTGAAACCCTAACCCTAATGTTAAAGCCTAGTTTGTAACCCTAACCCTAATGTAAAACCCTAGTTTTAATCCCTAACCCTAATGTTAAACCCTAGTTTGAAACCCTAACCCTAATGTAAAACCCTTGTTTGAAACCCTAACCCAAATGTTAAACCCTAGTTTGAAACCCTAACCCTAAATTGAAACCCTAGTTTGAAACCCTAACCCTAATGTAAAACCCTAGTTTGAAACCCTAACCCTAATGTAAAACCCTAGTTTGTAACCCTAACCCTAATGTAAAACCCTAGTTTGAAACCCTAACGCTAATGTAAAACCCTAGTTTGAAACCCTAACCCTAATGTAAAACCCTAGTTTGAAGCACTAACCCTAATGTAAAACACTAGTTTGAAACGCTAACCCTAATGTAAAACCCTAGTTTGAAACCCCAAATCTAATTTGAAACCATAGTTTAAAACCCTAAACCTAATGTAAAACCCTAGTTTGAAGCATTAACCCTACTGTAAAACACTAGTTTGAAACGCTTACCCTAATGTTAAACCCTAATTTGAAACCCTAACCCTAATGTAAAACCCTAGTTTGAAACCCTAACCCTAATGATAAACCCTAGTTTGAAACCCTAACCCTAATGTAAAACCCTAGTTTGAAACCCTAACCCTAATGTAAAACCCTAGTTTGTAACCCTAACTCTAATGTAAAACCCTAGTTTGAAGCAATAACCCTAAATTATAACCCTAGTTTGAAACTCTTACCCTAATGTAAAACCCTAGTTTGAAACCCTAACCGTAATGTAAAACCCTAGTTTGTAACCCTTACCCTAATGTTAAACCCTAGTTTGAAACCCTAACCCTAAGGTAAAACCCTAGTTTGAAAAACTTAACCCTAATGATAAACCCTAGTTTGAAACCCTAACCCTAATGCAAAACCCTAGTTTGAAACCCTAACCCTAATGTAAAACCCTTGTTTGTAACCCTAACCCAAATGTAAAGCCCTAGTTTGAAACCCAACCCTAATGTAAAACCCTAGTTTGAAGCATTAACCCTAATGTAAAACACTAGTTTGAAACCCAAACCCTAATTATAAGCCCTAGTTTGAAACCCTAACCCTAATGTAAAACCCTAGTTTGAAACCCTAACCCTAATGATAAACCCTAGTTTGAAACCCTAACCCTAAATTGAAACCCTAGTTTGAAACCCTAACCCTAATTTAAAACCCTAGTTTGAAACCCTAACTCTAATGTAAAACCCTAGTTTGTAACCCTAACCCTAATGTAAAACCCTAGTTTGAAATTCTAAACCTAATGTAAAACCCTAGTTTGAAACCCTAACCCTAATGTAAAACCCTTGTTTGAAACCCTAACCCTAAAACAAAACCCTAGATTGAAACCCTAAGCCTAATTTGAAACCCTAGTTTGAAACCCTAACCCTAATTTGAATCCCTAGTTTGAAATCCTAACCCTAATGTGAAACCCTAGTTTGAAACCCTAACCCTAATTAGAAACCCTAGTTTGAAACCCTAACCCTAATGTAAAACCCTAGTTTGTAACCCTAACCCTAATGTAAAATGACTGTTTTGAAACCCTAACCCTATTGTAAAACCCTTGTTTGATACCCTAACCCTAATGTAAAACCCTAGTTTGAAAACCTAACCCTAATGTAAAACCCTAGTGTGAAACCCTAACCCTAATTTTTAAGCACTGTTTTTAAACCCTAACCCTAATGTAAAACCCTAGTTTGAAACCCTAAACCTAATGTAAAACCCTAGTTTGAAACCCTAACCCTAATGTAAAACCCTAATTTGAAACCCTAACCCTAATGTAAAACCCTAGTTTGTAACCCTAACCCTAATGTAAAATGACTGTTTTGAAACCCTAACCCTAATGTAAAACCCTTGTTTGAAACCCTAACCCTAATGTAAAACCCTAGTTTGAAACCCTAAGCCTAATTTGAAACCCTAGTTTAAAACCCTAACCCTAATGTAAAACCCTAGTTTGAAACCCTAACCCTAATGTAAAACCCTAGTTTGTAACCCTAACCCTAATGTAAAATGACTGTTTTGAAACCCTAACCCTAATGTAAAACCCTTGTTTGAAACTCTAACCCTAATGTAAAACCCTAGTTTGAAACCCTAATCCTAATTTTAAACCCTAGTTTGTAACCCTAACCCTAATGTAAAACCCTAGTTTGAAACCCTAACCCTAATGTTAAACCCTAGTTTGAAACCCTAAGCCTAATTTGAAACCCTAGTTTGAAACCCTAACCCTAATGTAAAACCCTAGTTTGTAACCCTAACCCAAATGTAAAACCCTAGTTTGAAACCCTAACCCTAATGTAAAACCATAGTTTGAAGCATTAACCCTAATGTAAAACCCTAGTTTGAAGCACTAACCCTAATGTAAAACACTAGTTTGAAATGCTAACCCTAATGTAAAACCCTAGTTTGAAACCCCAAATCTAATTTGAAACCATAGTTTAAAACCCTAACCCTAATGTAAAACCCTAGTTTGAAGCATTAACCCTAATGTAAAACACTAGTTTGAAACGCTAACCCTAATGTTAAACCCTAATTTGAAACCCTAACCCTAATGTAAAACCCTAGTTTGAAACCCTAACCCTAATGGTAAACCCTAGTTTGAAACACTAACCCTAAATTTAAACCATAGTTTGAAACCCTAACCCTAAGGTAAAACCCTAGTTTGAAACCCTAACCCTAATGTAAAACCCTAGTTTGAAACCCTAACCCTAATGTAAAACCATAGTTTGAAGCATTAACCCTAATGTAAAACCCTAGTTTGAAGCACTAACCCTAATGTAAAACACTAGTTTGAAATGCTAACCCTAATGTAAAACCCTAGTTTGAAACCCCAAATCTAATTTGAAACCATAGTTTAAAACCCTAACCCTAATGTAAAACCCTAGTTTGAAGCATTAACCCTAATGTAAAACACAAGTTTGAAACGCTAACCCTAATGTTAAACCCTAATTTGAAACCCTAACCCTAATGTAAAACCCTAGTTTGAAACCCTAACCCTAATGTAAAACCCTAGTTTGTAACCCTAACCCTAATGTAAAACCATAGTTTGAAACCCTAACCCTAATGTAAAACCCTAGTTTGAAACCCTAACCCTAATGTAAAACCCTAGTTTGAAACCCTAACCCTAATGTAAAACCCTAGTTTGTAACCCTAACCCTAATGTAAAATGACTGTTTTGAAACCCTAACCCTAATTTAAAACCCTTGTTTGAAACTCTAACCCTTATGTAAAACCCTAGTTTGAAACCCTAATCCTAATTTTAAACCCTAGTTTGTAACCCTAACCCTAATGTAAAACCCTAGTTTGAAACCCTAACCCTAATGTAAAACCATAGTTTGAAGCATTAACCCTAATGTAAAACCCTAGTTTGAAGCACTAACCCTAATGTAAAACACTAGTTTGAAATGCTAACCCTAATGTAAAACCCTAGTTTGAAACCCCAAATCTAATTTGAAACCATAGTTTAAAACCCTAACCCTAATGTAAAACCCTAGTTTGAAGCATTAACCCTAATGTAAAACACTAGTTTGAAACGCTAACCCTAATGTTAAACCCTAATTTGAAACCCTAACCCTAATGTAAAACCCTAGTTTGAAACCCTAACCCTAATGGTAAACCCTAGTTTGAAACACTAACCCTAAATTTAAACCATAGTTTGAAACCCTAACCCTAAGGTAAAACCCTAGTTTGAAACCCTAACCCTAATGTAAAACCCTAGTTTGAAACCCTAACCATAATGTAAAACCATAGTTTGAAACATTAACCCTAATGTAAAACCCTAGTTTGAAGCACTAACCCTAATGTAAAACACTAGTTTGAAATGCTAACCCTAATGTAAAACCCTAGTTTGAAACCCCAAATCTAATTTGAAACCATAGTTTAAAACCCTAACCCTAATGTAAAACCCTAGTTTGAAGCATTAACCCTAATGTAAAACACAAGTTTGAAACGCTAACCCTAATGTTAAACCCTAATTTGAAACCCTAACCCTAATGTAAAACCCTAGTTTGAAACCCTAACCCTAATGTAAAACCCTTGTTTGAAACCCTAACCCTAATTTTAAACCCGAGTTTGAAACCCTAACCCTAATGTAAAACCCTAGTTTGTAACCCTAACCCTAATGTAAAACCCTTGTTTGAAACCCTAACCCTAATGTAAAACCCTAGTTTGAAACCCTAAGCCTAATTTGAAACCCTAGTTTGAAACCCTAACCCTAATGTAAAACCCTAGTTTGAAACCCTAACCCTAATGTAAAACCCTAGTTTGTAACCCTAACCCTAATGTAAAATGACTGTTTTGAAACCCTAACCCTAATTTAAAACCCTTGTTTGAAACTCTAACCCTTATGTAAAACCCTAGTTTGAAACCCTAATCCTAATTTTAAACCCTAGTTTGTAACCCTAACCCTAATGTAAAACCCTAGTTTGAAACCCTAACCCTAATGTTAAACCCTAGTTTGAAACCCTAACCCTAATGTAAAACCCTTGTTTGAAACCCTAACCCTAATGTAAAACCCTAGTTTGAAACCCTAAGCCTAATTTGAAACCCTAGTTTGAAACCCTAACCCTAATGTAAAACCCTAGTTTGTAACCCTAACCCAAATGTAAAACCCTAGTTTGAAACCCTAACCCTAATGTAAAACCCTATTTTGAAACCCTAACCCTAATGTAAAACCATAGTTTGAAGCATTAACCCTAATGTAAAACCCTAGTTTGAAGCACTAACCCTAATGTAAAACACTAGTTTGAAACGCTAACCCTAATGTAAAACCCTAGTTTGAAACCCCTAATCTAATTTGAAACCATAGTTTAAAACCCTAACCCTAATGTAAAACCCTAGTTTGAAGCATTAACCCTAATGTAAAACACTAGTTTGTAACCCTAACCCTAATGTAAAATGACTGTTTTGAAACCCTAACCCTAATGTAAAACACTAGTTTGTAACCCTAACCCTAATGTAAAATGACTGTTTTGAAACCCTAACCCTAATGTAAAACCCTTGTTTGAAACCCTAACCCTAATGTAAAACCCTAGTTTGAAACCCTAAGCCTAATTTGAAACCCTAGTTTAAAACCCTAACCCTAATGTAAAACCCTAGTTTGAAACCCTAACCCTAATGTAAAACCCTAGTTTGTAACCCTAACCCTAATGTAAAATGACTGTTTTGAAACCCTAACCCTAATGTAAAACCCTTGTTTGAAACTCTAACCCTAATGTAAAACCCTAGTTTGAAACCCTAATCCTAATTTTAAACCCTAGTTTGTAACCCTAACCCTAATGTAAAACCCTAGTTTGAAACCCTAACCCTAATGTTAAACCCTAGTTTGAAACCCTAACCCTAATGTAAAACCCTTGTTTGAAACCCTAACCCTAATGTAAAACCCTAGTTTGAAACCCTAAGCCTAATTTGAAACCCTAGTTTGAAACCCTAACCCTAATGTAAAACCCTAGTTTGTAACCCTAACCCAAATGTAAAACCCTAGTTTGAAACCCTAACCCCTAATGTAAAACCCTAGTTTGAAACCCTAACCCTAATGTAAAACCATAGTTTGAAGCATTAACCCTAATGTAAAACCCTAGTTTGAAGCACTAACCCTAATGTAAAACACTAGTTTGAAATGCTAACCCTAATGTAAAACCCTAGTTTGAAACCCCAAATCTAATTTGAAACCATAGTTTAAAACCCTAACCCTAATGTAAAACCCTAGTTTGAAGCATTAACCCTAATGTAAAACACTAGTTTGAAACGCTAACCCTAATGTTAAACCCTAATTTGAAACCCTAACCCTAATGTAAAACCCTAGTTTGAAACCCTAACCCTAATGGTAAACCCTAGTTTGAAACACTAACCCTAAATTTAAACCATAGTTTGAAACCCTAACCCTAAGGTAAAACCCTAGTTTGAAACCCTAACCCTCATGTAAAACCCTAGTTTGAAACCCTAACCCTAATGTAAAACCATAGTTTGAAGCATTAACCCTAATGTAAAACCCTAGTTTGAAACCCTAACCCTAATGTAAAACACTAGTTTGAAATGCTAACCCTAATGTAAAACCCTAGTTTGAAACCCCAAATCTAATTTGAAACCATAGTTTAAAACCCTAACCCTAATGTAAAACCCTAGTTTGAAGCATTAACCCTAATGTAAAACACAAGTTTGAAACGCTAACCCTAATGTTAAACCCTAATTTGAAACCCTAACCCTAATGTAAAACCCTACTTTGAAACCCTAACCCTAATGTAAAACCCTAGTTTGTAACCCTAACCCTAATGTAAAACCATAGTTTGAAACCCTAACCCTAATGTAAAACCCTAGTTTGAAACCCTAACCCTAATGTAAAACCCTAGTTTGTAACCCTAACTCTAAGGTAAAACCCTAGTTTGAAACCCTAACCCTAATGTAAAACCCTAGTTTGAAACCCTAACCCTAATGTAAAACCCTTGTTTGAAACCCTAACCCTAATTTTAAACCCGAGTTTGAAACCCTAACCCTAATGTAAAACCCTAGTTTGTAACCCTAACCCTAATGTAAAACCCTTGTTTGAAACCCTAACCCTAATGTAAAACCCTAGTTTGAAACCCTAAGCCTAATTTGAAACCCTAGTTTGAAACCCTAACCCTAATGTAAAACCCTAGTTTGTAACCCTAACCCAAATGTAAAACCCTAGTTTGAAGCATTAACCCTAATGTAAAACCCTAGTTTGAAACCCTAACCCAAATGTTAAACCCTAGTTTGAAATCCTAACCCTAAATTGAAACCCTAGTTTCAAACCCTAACCCTAATGTAAAACCCTAGTTTGAAACCCTAACCCTAATGTAAAAACCTAGTTTGTAACCCTAACCCTAATGTAAAACCCTAGTTTGAAACCCTAACGCTAATGTAAAACCCTAGTTTTAAACCCTAACCCTAATGTAAAACCCTAGTTTGAAGCACTAACCCTAATGTAAAACACTAGTTTGAAACGCTAACCCTAATGTAAAACCCTAGTTTGAAACCCCAAATCTAATTTGAAACCATAGTTTAAAACCCTAAACCTAATGTAAAACCCTAGTTTGAAACCCTAACCCTAATTTGAAACCCTAGTTTGAAACCCTAACCCTAATGTAAAACCCTAGTTTGTAACCCTAACCCTAATTTGAAACCCTAGTTTGAAACCCTAACCCTAATGTTAAACCCTAGTTTGAAACCCAAACCTTAATGTAAAACCCTAGTTTGAAACCCTAACCCTAATGTAAAACCTTAGTGTGAAACCCTAACCCTAATATAAAACCCTAGTTTGAAACCCTAACCCTAATGTAAAACCCTAGTTTGAAACCCTAACCCTAATTTGAAACCCTAGTTTGAAACCCTAACCCTAATATAAAACCCTTGTTTGAAACCCTAACCCTAATGTAAAACCCTAGTTTGAAACCCTAACCCTAATGTTAAAGCCTAGTTTGTAACCCTAACCCTAATGTAAAACCCTAGTTTTAAACCCTAACCCTAATGTTAAACCCTAGTTTGAAACCCTAACCCTAATGTAAAACCCTTGTTTGAAACCCTAACCCAAATGTTAAACCCTAGTTTGAAACCCTAACCCTAAATTGAAACCCTAGTTTGAAACCCTAACCCTAATGTAAAACCCTAGTTTGAAAAACTTAACCCTAATGATAAACCCTAGTTTGAAACCCTAACCCTAATGCAAAACCCTAGTTTGAAACCCTAACCCTAATGTAAAACCCTTGTTTGTAACCCTAACCCAAATGTAAAGCCCTAGTTTGAAACCCAACCCTAATGTAAAACCCTAGTTTGAAGCATTAACCCTAATGTAAAACACTAGTTTGAAACCCAAACCCTAATTATAAGCCCTAGTTTGAAACCCTAACCCTAATGTAAAACCCTAGTTTGAAACCCTAACCCTAATGATAAACCCTAGTTTGAAACCCTAACCCTAAATTGAAACCCTAGTTTGAAACCCTAACCCTAATTTAAAACCCTAGTTTGAAACCCTAACTCTAATGTAAAACCCTAGTTTGTAACCCTAACCCTAATGTAAAACCCTAGTTTGAAATTCTAAACCTAATGTAAAACCCTAGTTTGAAACCCTAACCCTAATGTAAAACCCTTGTTTGAAACCCTAACCCTAAAACAAAACCCTAGATTGAAACCCTAAGCCTAATTTGAAACCCTAGTTTGAAACCCTAACCCTAATTTGAATCCCTATTTTGAAATCCTAACCCTAATGTGAAACCCTAGTTTGAAACCCTAACCCTAATTAGAAACCCTAGTTTGAAACCCTAACCCTAATGTAAAACCCTAGTTTGTAACCCTAACCCTAATGTAAAATGACTGTTTTGAAACCCTAACCCTATTGTAAAACCCTTGTTTGATACCCTAACCCTAATGTAAAACCCTAGTTTGAAAACCTAACCCTAATGTAAAACCCTAGTGTGAAACCCTAACCCTAATTTTTAAGCACTGTTTTTAAACCCTAACCCTAATGTAAAACCCTAGTTTGAAACCCTAAACCTAATGTAAAACCCTAGTTTGAAACCCTAACCCTAATGTAAAACCCTAATTTGAAACCCTAACCCTAATGTAAAACCCTAGTTTGTAACCCTAACCCTAATGTAAAATGACTGTTTTGAAACCCTAACCCTAATGTAAAACCCTTGTTTGAAACCCTAACCCTAATGTAAAACCCTAGTTTGAAACCCTAAGCCTAATTTGAAACCCTAGTTTAAAACCCTAACCCTAATGTAAAACCCTAGTTTGAAACCCTAACCCTAATGTAAAACCCTAGTTTGTAACCCTAACCCTAATGTAAAATGACTGTTTTGAAACCCTAACCCTAATGTAAAACCCTTGTTTGAAACTCTAACCCTAATGTAAAACCCTAGTTTGAAACCCTAATCCTAATTTTAAACCCTAGTTTGTAACCCTAACCCTAATGTAAAACCCTAGTTTGAAACCCTAACCCTAATGTTAAACCCTAGTTTGAAACCCTAAGCCTAATTTGAAACCCTAGTTTGAAACCCTAACCCTAATGTAAAACCCTAGTTTGTAACCCTAACCCAAATGTAAAACCCTAGTTTGAAACCCTAACCCTAATGTAAAACCATAGTTTGAAGCATTAACCCTAATGTAAAACCCTAGTTTGAAGCACTAACCCTAATGTAAAACACTAGTTTGAAATGCTAACCCTAATGTAAAACCCTAGTTTGAAACCCCAAATCTAATTTGAAACCATAGTTTAAAACCCTAACCCTAATGTAAAACCCTAGTTTGAAGCATTAACCCTAATGTAAAACACTAGTTTGAAACGCTAACCCTAATGTTAAACCCTAATTTGAAACCCTAACCCTAATGTAAAACCCTAGTTTGAAACCCTAACCCTAATGGTAAACCCTAGTTTGAAACACTAACCCTAAATTTAAACCATAGTTTGAAACCCTAACCCTAAGGTAAAACCCTAGTTTGAAACCCTAACCCTAATGTAAAACCCTAGTTTGAAACCCTAACCCTAATGTAAAACCATAGTTTGAAGCATTAACCCTAATGTAAAACCCTAGTTTGAAGCACTAACCCTAATGTAAAACACTAGTTTGAAATGCTAACCCTAATGTAAAACCCTAGTTTGAAACCCCAAATCTAATTTGAAACCATAGTTTAAAACCCTAACCCTAATGTAAAACCCTAGTTTGAAGCATTAACCCTAATGTAAAACACAAGTTTGAAACGCTAACCCTAATGTTAAACCCTAATTTGAAACCCTAACCCTAATGTAAAACCCTAGTTTGAAACCCTAACCCTAATGTAAAACCCTAGTTTGTAACCCTAACCCTAATGTAAAACCATAGTTTGAAACCCTAACCCTAATGTAAAACCCTAGTTTGAAACCCTAACCCTAATGTAAAACCCTAGTTTGTAACCCTAACTCTAAGGTAAAACCCTAGTTTGAAACCCTAACCCTAATGTAAAACCCTAGTTTGAAACCCTAACCCTAATGTAAAACCCTTGTTTGAAACCCTAACCCTAATTTTAAACCCGAGTTTGAAACCCTAACCCTAATGTAAAACCCTAGTTTGTAACCCTAACCCTAATGTAAAACCCTTGTTTGAAACCCTAACCCTAATGTAAAACCCTTGTTTGAAACCCTAACCCTAATGTAAAACCCTAGTTTGAAACCCTAAGCCTAATTTGAAACCCTAGTTTGAAACCCTAACCCTAATGTAAAACCCTAGTTTGTAACCCTAACCCAAATGTAAAACCCTAGTTTGAAACCCTAACCCCTAATGTAAAACCCTAGTTTGAAACCCTAACCCTAATGTAAAACCATAGTTTGAAGCATTAACCCTAATGTAAAACCCTAGTTTGAAGCACTAACCCTAATGTAAAACACTAGTTTGAAATGCTAACCCTAATGTAAAACCCTAGTTTGAAACCCCAAATCTAATTTGAAACCATAGTTTAAAACCCTAACCCTAATGTAAAACCCTAGTTTGAAGCATTAACCCTAATGTAAAACACTAGTTTGAAACGCTAACCCTAATGTTAAACCCTAATTTGAAACCCTAACCCTAATGTAAAACCCTAGTTTGAAACCCTAACCCTAATGGTAAACCCTAGTTTGAAACACTAACCCTAAATTTAAACCATAGTTTGAAACCCTAACCCTAAGGTAAAACCCTAGTTTGAAACCCTAACCCTCATGTAAAACCCTAGTTTGAAACCCTAACCCTAATGTAAAACCATAGTTTGAAGCATTAACCCTAATGTAAAACCCTAGTTTGAAACCCTAACCCTAATGTAAAACACTAGTTTGAAATGCTAACCCTAATGTAAAACCCTAGTTTGAAACCCCAAATCTAATTTGAAACCATAGTTTAAAACCCTAACCCTAATGTAAAACCCTAGTTTGAAGCATTAACCCTAATGTAAAACACAAGTTTGAAACGCTAACCCTAATGTTAAACCCTAATTTGAAACCCTAACCCTAATGTAAAACCCTACTTTGAAACCCTAACCCTAATGTAAAACCCTAGTTTGTAACCCTAACCCTAATGTAAAACCATAGTTTGAAACCCTAACCCTAATGTAAAACCCTAGTTTGAAACCCTAACCCTAATGTAAAACCCTAGTTTGTAACCCTAACTCTAAGGTAAAACCCTAGTTTGAAACCCTAACCCTAATGTAAAACCCTAGTTTGAAACCCTAACCCTAATGTAAAACCCTTGTTTGAAACCCTAACCCTAATTTTAAACCCGAGTTTGAAACCCTAACCCTAATGTAAAACCCTAGTTTGTAACCCTAACCCTAATGTAAAACCCTTGTTTGAAACCCTAACCCTAATGTAAAACCCTAGTTTGAAACCCTAAGCCTAATTTGAAACCCTAGTTTGAAACCCTAACCCTAATGTAAAACCCTAGTTTGTAACCCTAACCCAAATGTAAAACCCTAGTTTGAAGCATTAACCCTAATGTAAAACCCTAGTTTGAAACCCTAACCCAAATGTTAAACCCTAGTTTGAAATCCTAACCCTAAATTGAAACCCTAGTTTCAAACCCTAACCCTAATGTAAAACCCTAGTTTGAAACCCTAACCCTAATGTAAAACCCTAGTTTGTAACCCTAACCCTAATGTAAAACCCTAGTTTGAAACCCTAACGCTAATGTAAAACCCTAGTTTTAAACCCTAACCCTAATGTAAAACCCTAGTTTGAAGCACTAACCCTAATGTAAAACACTAGTTTGAAACGCTAACCCTAATGTAAAACCCTAGTTTGAAACCCCAAATCTAATTTGAAACCATAGTTTAAAACCCTAAACCTAATGTAAAACCCTAGTTTGAAACCCTAACCCTAATTTGAAACCCTAGTTTGAAATCCTAACCCTAATGTAAAACCCTAGTTTGTAACCCTAACCCTAATTTGAAACCCTAGTTTGAAACCCTAACCCTAATGTTAAACCCTAGTTTGAAACCCAAACCTTAATGTAAAACCCTAGTTTGAAACCCTAACCCTAATGTAAAACCTTAGTGTGAAACCCTAACCCTAATATAAAACCCTAGTTTGAAACCCTAACCCTAATGTAAAACCCTAGTTTGAAACCCTAACCCTAATTTGAAACCCTAGTTTGAAACCCTAACCCTAATATAAAACCCTTGTTTGAAACCCTAACCCTAATGTAAAACCCTAGTTTGAAACCCTAACCCTAATGTTAAAGCCTAGTTTGTAACCCTAACCCTAATGTAAAACCCTAGTTTTTAAACCCTAACCCTAATGTTAAACCCTAGTTTGAAACCCTAACCCTAATGTAAAACCCTTGTTTGAAACCCTAACCCAAATGTTAAACCCTAGTTTGAAACCCTAACCCTAAATTGAAACCCTAGTTTGAAACCCTAACCCTAATGTAAAACCCTAGTTTGAAAAACTTAACCCTAATGATAAACCCTAGTTTGAAACCCTAACCCTAATGCAAAACCCTAGTTTGAAACCCTAACCCTAATGTAAAACCCTTGTTTGTAACCCTAACCCAAATGTAAAGCCCTAGTTTGAAACCCAACCCTAATGTAAAACCCTAGTTTGAAGCATTAACCCTAATGTAAAACACTAGTTTGAAACCCAAACCCTAATTATAAGCCCTAGTTTGAAACCCTAACCCTAATGTAAAACCCTAGTTTGAAACCCTAACCCTAATGATAAACCCTAGTTTGAAACCCTAACCCTAAATTGAAACCCTAGTTTGAAACCCTAACCCTAATTTAAAACCCTAGTTTGAAACCCTAACTCTAATGTAAAACCCTAGTTTGTAACCCTAACCCTAATGTAAAACCCTAGTTTGAAATTCTAAACCTAATGTAAAACCCTAGTTTGAAACCCTAACCCTAATGTAAAACCCTTGTTTGAAACCCTAACCCTAAAACAAAACCCTAGATTGAAACCCTAAGCCTAATTTGAAACCCTAGTTTGAAACCCTAACCCTAATTTGAATCCCTAGTTTGAAATCCTAACCCTAATGTGAAACCCTAGTTTGAAACCCTAACCCTAATTAGAAACCCTAGTTTGAAACCCTAACCCTAATGTAAAACCCTAGTTTGTAACCCTAACCCTAATGTAAAATGACTGTTTTGAAACCCTAACCCTATTGTAAAACCCTTGTTTGATACCCTAACCCTAATGTAAAACCCTAGTTTGAAAACCTAACCCTAATGTAAAACCCTAGTGTGAAACCCTAACCCTAATTTTTAAGCACTGTTTTTAAACCCTAACCCTAATGTAAAACCCTAGTTTGAAACCCTAAACCTAATGTAAAACCCTAGTTTGAAACCCTAACCCTAATGTAAAACCCTAATTTGAAACCCTAACCCTAATGTAAAACCCTAGTTTGTAACCCTAACCCTAATGTAAAATGACTGTTTTGAAACCCTAACCCTAATGTAAAACCCTTGTTTGAAACCCTAACCCTAATGTAAAACCCTAGTTTGAAACCCTAAGCCTAATTTGAAACCCTAGTTTAAAACCCTAACCCTAATGTAAAACCCTAGTTTGAAACCCTAACCCTAATGTAAAACCCTAGTTTGTAACCCTAACCCTAATGTAAAATGACTGTTTTGAAACCCTAACCCTAATGTAAAACCCTTGTTTGAAACTCTAACCCTAATGTAAAACCCTAGTTTGAAACCCTAATCCTAATTTTAAACCCTAGTTTGTAACCCTAACCCTAATGTAAAACCCTAGTTTGAAACCCTAACCCTAATGTTAAACCCTAGTTTGAAACCCTAAGCCTAATTTGAAACCCTAGTTTGAAACCCTAACCCTAATGTAAAACCCTAGTTTGTAACCCTAACCCAAATGTAAAACCCTAGTTTGAAACCCTAACCCTAATGTAAAACCATAGTTTGAAGCATTAACCCTAATGTAAAACCCTAGTTTGAAGCACTAACCCTAATGTAAAACACTAGTTTGAAATGCTAACCCTAATGTAAAACCCTAGTTTGAAACCCCAAATCTAATTTGAAACCATAGTTTAAAACCCTAACCCTAATGTAAAACCCTAGTTTGAAGCATTAACCCTAATGTAAAACACTAGTTTGAAACGCTAACCCTAATGTTAAACCCTAATTTGAAACCCTAACCCTAATGTAAAACCCTAGTTTGAAACCCTAACCCTAATGGTAAACCCTAGTTTGAAACACTAACCCTAAATTTAAACCATAGTTTGAAACCCTAACCCTAAGGTAAAACCCTAGTTTGAAACCCTAACCCTAATGTAAAACCCTAGTTTGAAACCCTAACCCTAATGTAAAACCATAGTTTGAAGCATTAACCCTAATGTAAAACCCTAGTTTGAAGCACTAACCCTAATGTAAAACACTAGTTTGAAATGCTAACCCTAATGTAAAACCCTAGTTTGAAACCCCAAATCTAATTTGAAACCATAGTTTAAAACCCTAACCCTAATGTAAAACCCTAGTTTGAAGCATTAACCCTAATGTAAAACACAAGTTTGAAACGCTAACCCTAATGTTAAACCCTAATTTGAAACCCTAACCCTAATGTAAAACCCTAGTTTGAAACCCTAACCCTAATGTAAAACCCTAGTTTGTAACCCTAACCCTAATGTAAAACCATAGTTTGAAACCCTAACCCTAATGTAAAACCCTAGTTTGAAAGCCTAACCCTAATGTAAAACCCTAGTTTGTAACCCTAACTCTAAGGTAAAACCCTAGTTTGAAACCCTAACCCTAATGTAAAACCCTAGTTTGAAACCCTAACCCTAATGTAAAACCCTTGTTTGAAACCCTAACCCTAATTTTAAACCCGAGTTTGAAACCCTAACCCTAATGTAAAACCCTAGTTTGTAACCCTAACCCTAATGTAAAACCCTTGTTTGAAACCCTAACCCTAATGTAAAACCCTAGTTTGAAACCCTAAGCCTAATTTGAAACCCTAGTTTGAAACCCTAACCCTAATATAAAACCCTAGTTTGTAACCCTAACCCTAATGTAAAATGACTGTTTTGAAACCCTAACCCTAATTTAAAACCCTTGTTTGAAACTCTAACCCTTATGTAAAACCCTAGTTTGAAACCCTAATCCTAATTTTAAACCCTAGTTTGTAACCCTAACCCTAATGTAAAACCCTAGTTTGAAACCCTAACCCTAATGTAAAACCATAGTTTGAAGCATTAACCCTAATGTAAAACCCTAGTTTGAAGCACTAACCCTAATGTAAAACACTAGTTTGAAATGCTAACCCTAATGTAAAACCCTAGTTTGAAACCCCAAATCTAATTTGAAACCATAGTTTAAAACCCTAACCCTAATGTAAAACCCTAGTTTGAAGCATTAACCCTAATGTAAAACACTAGTTTGAAACGCTAACCCTAATGTTAAACCCTAATTTGAAACCCTAACCCTAATGTAAAACCCTAGTTTGAAACCCTAACCCTAATGGTAAACCCTAGTTTGAAACACTAACCCTAAATTTAAACCATAGTTTGAAACCCTAACCCTAAGGTAAAACCCTAGTTTGAAACCCTAACCCTAATGTAAAACCCTAGTTTGAAACCCTAACCATAATGTAAAACCATAGTTTGAAGCATTAACCCTAATGTAAAACCCTAGTTTGAAGCACTAACCCTAATGTAAAACACTAGTTTGAAATGCTAACCCTAATGTAAAACCCTAGTTTGAAACCCCAAATCTAATTTGAAACCATAGTTTAAAACCCTAACCCTAATGTAAAACCCTAGTTTGAAGCATTAACCCTTATGTAAAACACAAGTTTGAAACGCTAACCCTAATGTTAAACCCTAATTTGAAACCCTAACCCTAATGTAAAACCCTAGTTTGAAACCCTAACCCTAATGTAAAACCCTTGTTTGAAACCCTAACCCTAATTTTAAACCCGAGTTTGAAACCCTAACCCTAATGTAAAACCCTAGTTTGTAACCCTAACCCTAATGTAAAACCCTTGTTTGAAACCCTAACCCTAATGTAAAACCCTAGTTTGAAACCCTAAGCCTAATTTGAAACCCTAGTTTGAAACCCTAACCCTAATGTAAAACCCTAGTTTGAAACCCTAACCCTAATGTAAAACCCTAGTTTGTAACCCTAACCCTAATGTAAAATGACTGTTTTGAAACCCTAACCCTAATTTAAAACCCTTGTTTGAAACTCTAACCCTTATGTAAAACCCTAGTTTGAAACCCTAATCCTAATTTTAAACCCTAGTTTGTAACCCTAACCCTAATGTAAAACCCTAGTTTGAAACCCTAACCCTAATGTTAAACCCTAGTTTGAAACCCTAACCCTAATGTAAAACCCTTGTTTGAAACCCTAACCCTAATGTAAAACCCTAGTTTGTAACCCTAACCCTAATGTAAAACCATAGTTTGAAACCCTAACCCTAATGTAAAACCCTAGTTTGAAACCCTAACCCTAATGTAAAACCCTAGTTTGTAACCCTAACTCTAAGGTAAAACCCTAGTTTGAAACCCTAACCCTAATGTAAAACCCTAGTTTGAAACCCTAACCCTAATGTAAAACCCTTGTTTGAAACCCTAACCCTAATTTTAAACCCGAGTTTGAAACCCTAACCCTAATGTAAAACCCTAGTTTGTAACCCTAACCCTAATGTAAAACCCTTGTTTGAAACCCTAACCCTAATGTAAAACCCTAGTTTGAAACCCTAAGCCTAATTTGAAACCCTAGTTTGAAACCCTAACCCTAATGTAAAACCCTAGTTTGTAACCCTAACCCAAATGTAAAACCCTAGTTTGAAACCCTAACCCAAATGTTAAACCCTAGTTTGAAATCCTAACCCTAAATTGAAACCCTAGTTTCAAACCCTAACCCTAATGTAAAACCCTAGTTTGAAACCCTAACCCTAATGTAAAACCCTAGTTTGTAACCCTAACCCTAATGTAAAACCCTAGTTTGAAACCCTAACGCTAATGTAAAACCCTAGTTTTAAACCCTAACCCTAATGTAAAACCCTAGTTTGAAGCACTAACCCTAATGTAAAACACTAGTTTGAAACGCTAACCCTAATGTAAAACCCTAGTTTGAAACCCCAAATCTAATTTGAAACCATAGTTTAAAACCCTAAACCTAATGTAAAACCCTAGTTTGAAACCCTAACCCTAATTTGAAACCCTAGTTTGAAACCCTAACCCTAATGTAAAACCCTAGTTTGTAACCCTAACCCTAATTTGAAACCCTAGTTTGAAACCCTAACCCTAATGTTAAACCCTAGTTTGAAACCCAAACCTTAATGTAAAACCCTAGTTTGAAACCCTAACCCTAATGTAAAACCTTAGTGTGAAACCCTAACCCTAATATAAAACCCTAGTTTGAAACCCTAACCCTAATGTAAAACCCTAGTTTGAAACCCTAACCCTAATTTGAAACCCTAGTTTGAAACCCTAACCCTAATATAAAACCCTTGTTTGAAACCCTAACCCTAATGTAAAACCCTAGTTTGAAACCCTAACCCTAATGTTAAAGCCTAGTTTGTAACCCTAACCCTAATGTAAAACCCTAGTTTTAAACCCTAACCCTAATGTTAAACCCTAGTTTGAAACCCTAACCCTAATGTAAAACCCTTGTTTGAAACCCTAACCCAAATGTTAAACCCTAGTTTGAAACCCTAACCCTAAATTGAAACCCTAGTTTGAAACCCTAACCCTAATGTAAAACCCTAGTTTGAAACCCTAACCCTAATGTAAAACCCTAGTTTGTAACCCTAACCCTAATGTAAAACCCTAGTTTGAAGCACTAACCCTAATGTAAAACACTAGTTTGAAACGCTAACCCTAATGTAAAACCCTAGTTTGAAACCCCAAATCTAATTTGAAACCATAGTTTAAAACCCTAAACCTAATGTAAAACCCTAGTTTGAAGCATTAACCCTAATCTAAAACACTAGTTTGAAACGCTAACCCTAATGTTAAACCCTAATTTGAAACCCTAACCCTAATGTAAAACCCTAGTTTGAAACCCTAACCCTAATGATAAACCCTAGTTTGAAACCCTAACCCTAATGTAAAACCCTAGTTTGAAACCCTAACCCTAATGTAAAACCCTAGTTTGTAACCCTAACTCTAATGTAAAACCCTAGTTTGAAGCAATAACCCTAAATTATAACCCTAGTTTGAAACTCTTACCCTAATGTAAAACCCTAGTTTGAAACCCTAACCGTAATGTAAAACCCTAGTTTGTAACCCTTACCCTAATGTTAAACCCTAGTTTGAAACCCTAACCCTAAGGTAAAACCCTAGTTTGAAAAACTTAACCCTAATGATAAACCCTAGTTTGAAACCCTAACCCTAATGCAAAACCCTAGTTTGAAACCCTAACCCTAATGTAAAACCCTTGTTTGTAACCCTAACCCAAATGTAAAGCCCTAGTTTGAAACCCAACCCTAATGTAAAACCCTAGTTTGAAGCATTAACCCTAATGTAAAACACTAGTTTGAAACCCTAACCCTAATTATAAGCCCTAGTTTGAAACCCTAACCCTAATGTAAAACCCTAGTTTGAAACCCTAACCCTAATGATAAACCCTAGTTTGAAACCCTAACCCTAAATTGAAACCCTAGTTTGAAACCCTAACCCTAATTTAAAACCCTAGTTTGAAACCCTAACTCTAATGTAAAACCCTAGTTTGTAACCCTAACCCTAATGTAAAACCCTAGTTTGAAATTCTAAACCTAATGTAAAACCCTAGTTTGAAACCCTAACCCTAATGTAAAACCCTTGTTTGAAACCCTAACCCTAAAACAAAACCCTAGATTGAAACCCTAAGCCTAATTTGAAACCCTAGTTTGAAACCCTAACCCTAATTTGAATCCCTAGTTTGAAATCCTAACCCTAATGTGAAACCCTAGTTTGAAACCCTAACCCTAATTAGAAACCCTAGTTTGAAACCCTAACCCTAATGTAAAACCCTAGTTTGTAACCCTAACCCTAATGTAAAATGACTGTTTTGAAACCCTAACCCTATTGTAAAACCCTTGTTTGATACCCTAACCCTAATGTAAAACCCTAGTTTGAAAACCTAACCCTAATGTAAAACCCTAGTGTGAAACCCTAACCCTAATTTTTAACCACTGTTTTTAAACCCTAACCCTAATGTAAAACCCTAGTTTGAAACCCTAAACCTAATGTAAAACCCTAGTTTGAAACCCTAACCCTAATGTAAAACCCTAGTTTGAAACCCTAACCCTAATGTAAAACCCTAGTTTGTAACCCTAACCCTAATGTAAAATGACTGTTTTGAAACCCTAACCCTAATGTAAAACCCTTGTTTGAAACCCTAACCCTAATGTAAAACCCTAGTTTGAAACCCTAAGCCTAATTTGAAACCCTAGTTTAAAACCCTAACCCTAATGTAAAACCCTAGTTTGAAACCCTAACCCTAATGTAAAACCCTAGTTTGTAACCCTAACCCTAATGTAAAATGACTGTTTTGAAACCCTAACCCTAATGTAAAACCCTTGTTTGAAACTCTAACCCTAATGTAAAACCCTAGTTTGAAACCCTAATCCTAATTTTAAACCCTAGTTTGTAACCCTAACCCTAATGTAAAACCCTAGTTTGAAACCCTAACCCTAATGTTAAACCCTAGTTTGAAACCCTAACCCTAATGTAAAACCCTTGTTTGAAACCCTAACCCTAATGTAAAACCCTAGTTTGAAACCCTAAGCCTAATTTGAAACCCTAGTTTGAAACCCTAACCCTAATGTAAAACCCTAGTTTGTAACCCTAACCCAAATGTAAAACCCTAGTTTGAAACCCTAACCCCTAATGTAAAACCCTAGTTTGAAACCCTAACCCTAATGTAAAACCATAGTTTGAAGCATTAACCCTAATGTAAAACCCTAGTTTGAAGCACTAACCCTAATGTAAACACTAGTTTGAAATGCTAACCCTAATGTAAAACCCTAGTTTGAAACCCCAAATCTAATTTGAAACCATAGTTTAAAACCCTAACCCTAATGTAAAACCCTAGTTTGAAGCATTAACCCTAATGTAAAACACTAGTTTGAAACGCTAACCCTAATGTTAAACCCTAATTTGAAACCCTAACCCTAACGTTAAACCCTAGTTTGAAACCCTAACCGTAATGTAAAACCCTAGTTTGAAACCCTAACCCTAATGTTAAACCCTAGTTTGTAACCCTAACCCTAATTTGAAACCCTAGTTTGAAACCCTAACCCTAATGTTAAACCCTAGTTTGAAACCCTAACCCTAATGTAAAACCTTAGTTTGAAACCCTAACCCTAATTTGAAACCCTAGTTTGAAACCCTAACCCTAATGTAAAACCCTTGTTTGAAACCCTAACCCTAATGTAAAACCCTAGTTTGAAACCCTAACCCTAATGTTAAAGCCTAGTTTGTAACCCTAACCCTAATGTAAAACCCTAGTTTGAAACCCTAACCATAATGTTAAACCCTAGTTTGAAACCCTAACCCTAATGTAAAACCCTTGTTTGAAACCCTAACCCTCATGTAAAACCCTAGTTTGAAACCCTAACCCTAATTTGAAACCCTAGTTTGAAAACCTAACCCTAATGTAAAACCCTAGTTCGAAACCCTAACCCTAATGATAAACCCTAGTTTGAAACCGTAACCCTAATTTTGAAACCCTAGTTTGAAACCCTAACCCTAATTTGAAACCCCTGTTTGAAATCCTAACTCTAATGTGAAACCTTAGTTTGAAACCCTAACCCTCATAAAAAACCCTAGTTTGTAACCCTAACCCAAATGTAAAACCCTAGTTTGAAACACTAACCCTAATGTAAAACCCTAGTTTGAAACGCTAACCCTAATGTAAAACCCTAGTTTGAAGCATTAAGCCTAAAGTAAAACACTAGTTTGAAACCCTAACCCTAATGTTAAACCCTAGTTTGAAACCCTAACCCTAATGTAAAACCCTAGTTTGAAACCCTAACCCTAATGATAAACCCTAGTTTGAAACCCTAACCCTAAATTGAAACCCTAGTTTGAAACCCTAACCCTAATGTAAAACCCTAGTTTGAAACCCTAACCCTAATGTAAAACCCTAGTTTGTAACCCTAACCCTAATGTAAAACCCTAGTTTGAAACCCTAACCCTAATGTAAAACCCTAGTTTGAAGCACTAACCCTAATGTAAAACACTAGTTTGAAACACTAACCCTAATGTAAAACCCTAGTTTGAAACCCTAACCCTAATTTGAAACACTAGTTTGAAACACTAACCCTAATGTAAAACCCTAGTTTGAAACCCTAACCCTAATGTTAAACCCTAGTTTGAAACCCTAACCCTAATGTAAAACCCTTGTTTGAAACCCTAACCCTAATGTAAAACCCTAGTTTGAAACCCTAACCCTAATTTGAAACCCTAGTTTGAAAACCTAACCCTAATGTAAAACCCTAGTTTGAAACCCTAACCCTAATGATAAACCCTAGTTTGAAACCGTAACCCTAATTTTGAAACCCTAGTTTGAAACCCTAACCCTAATTTGAAACCCCTGTTTGAAATCCTAACTCTAATGTGAAACCTTAGTTTGAAACCCTAACCCTCATAAAAAACCCTAGTTTGTAACCCTAACCCAAATGTAAAACCCTAGTTTGAAACACTAACCCTAATGTAAAACCCTAGTTTGAAACGCTAACCCTAATGTAAAACCCTAGTTTGAAGCATTAACCCTAAAGTAAAACACTAGTTTGAAACCCTAACCCTAATGTTAAACCCTAGTTTGAAACCCTAACCCTAATGTAAAACCCTAGTTTGAAACCCTAACCCTAATGATAAACCCTAGTTTGAAACCCTAACCCTAAATTGAAACCCTAGTTTGAAACCCTAACCCTAATGTAAAACCCTAGTTTGAAACCCTAACCCTAATTTGAAACCCCTGTTTGAAATCCTAACTCTAATGTGAAACCTTAGTTTGAAACCCTAACCCTCATAAAAAACCCTAGTTTGTAACCCTAACCCAAATGTAAAACCCTAGTTTGAAACACTAACCCTAATGTAAAACCCTAGTTTGAAACGCTAACCCTAATGTAAAACCCTAGTTTGAAGCATTAACCCTAAAGTAAAACACTAGTTTGAAACCCTAACCCTAATGTTAAACCCTAGTTTGAAACCCTAACCCTAATGTAAAACCCTAGTTTGAAACCCTAACCCTAATGATAAACCCTAGTTTGAAACCCTAACCCTAAATTGAAACCCTAGTTTGAAACCCTAACCCTAATGTAAAACCCTAGTTTGAAACCCTAACCCTAATGTAAAACCCTAGTTTGTAACCCTAACCCTAATGTAAAACCCTAGTTTGAAACCCTAACCCTAATGTAAAACCCTAGTTTGAAGCACTAACCCTAATGTAAAACACTAGTTTGAAACACTAACCCTAATGTAAAACCCTAGTTTGAAGCATTAACCCTAATGTAAAACCCTAGTTTGAAACCCTAACCCAAATGTTAAACCCTAGTTTGAAACCCTAACCCTAAATTGAAACCCTAGTTTCAAACCCTAACCCTAATGTAAAACCCTAGTTTGAAACCCTAACCCTAATGTAAAACCCTAGTTTGTAACCCTAACCCTAATGTAAAACCCTAGTTTGAAACCCTAACGCTAATGTAAAACCCTAGTTTGAAACCCTAACCCTAATGTAAAACCCTAGTTTGAAGCACTAACCCTAATGTAAAACACTAGTTTGAAACGCTAACCCTAATGTAAAACCCTAGTTTGAAACCCCAAATCTAATTTGAAACCATAGTTTAAAACCCTAAACCTAATGTAAAACCCTAGTTTGAAACCCTAACCCTAATTTGAAACCCTAGTTTGAAACCCTAACCCTAATGTAAAACCCTAGTTTGTAACCCTAACCCTAATTTGAAACCCTAGTTTGAAACCCTAACCCTAATGTTAAACCCTAGTTTGAAACCCAAACCTTAATGTAAAACCCTAGTTTGAAACCCTAACCCTAATTTGAAACCCTAGTTTGAAAACCTAACCCTAATGTAAAACCCTAGTTTGAAACACTAACCCTAATGTAAAACCCTAGTTTGAAGCATTAACCCTAATGTTAAACCCTAGTTTGAAACCCTAACACTAAATTGAAACCCCAGTTTGAAACCCTAACCCTAATGTAAAACCCTAGTTTGAAACCCTAACCCTAATGTAAAACCCTAGTTTGTAACCCTAACCCTAATGTAAAACCTTAGTGTGAAACCCTAACCCTAATATAAAACCCTAGTTTGAAACCCTAACCCTAATGTAAAACCCTAGTTTGAAACCCTAACCCTAATTTGAAACCCTTGTTTGAAACCCTAACCCTAATGTAAAACCCTAGTTTGAAACCCTAACCCTAATATAAAACCCTTGTTTGAAACCCTAACCCTAATGTAAAACCCTAGTTTGAAACCCTAACCCTAATGTTAAAGCCTAGTTTGTAACCCTAACCCTAATGTAAAACCCTAGTTTTAAACCCTAACCCTAATGTTAAACCCTAGTTTGAAACCCTAACCCTAATGTAAAACCCTTGTTTGAAACCCTAACCCAAATGTTAAACCCTAGTTTGAAACCCTAACCCTAAATTGAAACCCTAGTTTGAAACCCTAACCCTAATGTAAAACCCTAGTTTGAAACCCTAACCCTAATGTAAAACCCTAGTTTGTAACCCTAACCCTAATGTAAAACCCTAGTTTGAAACCCTAACGCTAATGTAAAACCCTAGTTTGAAACCCTAACCCTAATGTAAAACCCTAGTTTGAAGCACTAACCCTAATGTAAAACACTAGTTTGAAACGCTAACCCTAATGTAAAACCCTAGTTTGAAACCCCAAATCTAATTTGAAACCATAGTTTAAAACCCTAAACCTAATGTAAAACCCTAGTTTGAAGCATTAACCCTAATGTAAAACACTAGTTTGAAACGCTAACCCTAATGTTAAAACCTAATTTGAAACCCTAACCCTAATGTAAAACCCTAGTTTGAAACCCTAACCCTAATGATAAACCCTAGTTTGAAACCCTAACCCTAATGTAAAACCCTAGTTTGAAACCCTAACCCTAATGTAAAACCCTAGTTTGTAACCCTAACTCTAATGTAAAACCCTAGTTTGAAGCAATAACCCTAAATTATAACCCTAGTTTGAAACTCTTACCCTAATGTAAAACACTAGTTTGAAACCCTAACCGTAATGTAAAACCCTAGTTTGTAACCCTTACCCTAATGTTAAACCCTAGTTTGAAACCCTAACCCTAAGGTAAAACCCTAGTTTGAAAAACTTAACCCTAATGATAAACCATAGTTTGAAACCCTAACCCTAATGCAAAACCCTAGTTTGAAACCCTAACCCTAATGTAAAACCCTTGTTTGTAACCCTAACCCAAATGTAAAGCCCTAGTTTGAAACCCAACCCTAATGTAAAACCCTAGTTTGAAGCATTAACCCTAATGTAAAACACTAGTTTGAAACCCTAACCCTAATTATAAGCCCTAGTTTGAAACCCTAACCCTAATGTAAAACCCTAGTTTGAAACCCTAACCCTAATGATAAACCCTAGTTTGAAACCCTAACCCTAAATTGAAACCCTAGTTTGAAACCCTAACCCTAATTTAAAACCCTAGTTTGAAACCCTAACTCTAATGTAAAACCCTAGTTTGTAACCCTAACCCTAATGTAAAACCCTAGTTTGAAATTCTAAACCTAATGTAAAACCCTAGTTTGAAACCCTAACCCTAATGTAAAACCCTTGTTTGAAACCCTAACCCTAAAACAAAACCCTAGATTGAAACCCTAAGCCTAATTTGAAACCCTAAATTGAAACCCTAACCCTAATTTGAATACCTAGTTTGAAATCCTAACCCTAATGTGAAACCCTAGTTTGAAACACTAACCCTAATTAGAAACCCTAGTTTGAAACCCTAACCCTAATGTAAAACCCTAGTTTGTAACCCTAACCCTAATGTAAAATGACTGTTTTGAAACCCTAACCCTATTGTAAAACCCTTGTTTGATACCCTAACCCTAATGTAAAACCCTAGTTTGAAAACCTAACCCTAATGTAAAACCCTAGTGTGAAACCCTAACCCTAATTTTTAACCACTGTTTTTAAACCCTAACCCTAATGTAAAACCCTACTTTGAAACCCTAAACCTAATGTAAAACCCTAGTTTGAAACCCTAACCCTAATGTAAAACCCTAGTTTGAAACCCTAACCCTAATGTAAAACCCTAGTTTGTAACCCTAACCCTAATGTAAAATGACTGTTTTGAAACCCTAACCCTAATGTAAAACCCTTGTTTGAAACCCTAACCCTAATGTAAAACCCTAGTTTGAAACCCTAAGCCTAATTTGAAACCCTAGTTTAAAACCCTAACCCTAATGTAAAACCCTAGTTTGAAACCCTAACCCTAATGTAAAACCCTAGTTTGTAACCCTAACCCTAATGTAAAATGACTGTTTTGAAACCCTAACCCTAATGTAAAACCCTTGTTTGAAACTCTAACCCTAATGTAAAACCCTAGTTTGAAACCCTAATCCTAATTTTAAACCCTAGTTTGTAACCCTAACCCTAATGTAAAACCCTAGTTTGAAACCCTAACCCTAATGTTAAACCCTAGTTTGAAACCCTAACCCTAATGTAAAACCCTTGTTTGAAACCCTAACCCTAATGTAAAACCCTAGTTTGAAACCCTAAGCCTAATTTGAAACCCTAGTTTGAAACCCTAACCCTAATGTAAAACCCTAGTTTGTAACCCTAACCCAAATGTAAAACCCTAGTTTGAAACCCTAACCCATAATGTAAAACCCTAGTTTGAAACCCTAACCCTAATGTAAAACCATAGTTTGAAGCATTAACCCTAATGTAAAACCCTAGTTTGAAGCACTAACCCTAATGTAAAACACTAGTTTGAAATGCTAACCCTAATGTAAAACCCTAATTTGAAACCCCAAATCTAATTTGAAACCATAGTTTAAAACCCTAACCCTAATGTAAAACCCTAGTTTGAAGCATTAACCCAAATGTAAAGCCCTAGTTTGAAACCCAACCCTAATGTAAAACCCTAGTTTGAAGCATTAACCCTAATGTAAAACACTAGTTTGAAACCCTAACCCTAATTATAAGCCCTAGTTTGAAACCCTAACCCTAATGTAAAACCCTAGTTTGAAACCCTAACCCTAATGATAAACCCTAGTTTGAAACCCTAACCCTAAATTGAAACCCTAGTTTGAAACCCTAACCCTAATTTAAAACCCTAGTTTGAAACCCTAACTCTAATGTAAAACCCTAGTTTGTAACCCTAACCCTAATGTAAAACCCTAGTTTGAAATTCTAAACCTAATGTAAAACCCTAGTTTGAAACCCTAACCCTAATGTAAAACCCTTGTTTGAAACCCTAACCCTAAAACAAAACCCTAGATTGAAACCCTAAGCCTAATTTGAAACCCTAAATTGAAACCCTAACCCTAATTTGAATACCTAGTTTGAAATCCTAACCCTAATGTGAAACCCTAGTTTGAAACACTAACCCTAATTAGAAACCCTAGTTTGAAACCCTAACCCTAATGTAAAACCCTAGTTTGTAACCCTAACCCTAATGTAAAATGACTGTTTTGAAACCCTAACCCTATTGTAAAACCCTTGTTTGATACCCTAACCCTAATGTAAAACCCTAGTTTGAAAACCTAACCCTAATGTAAAACCCTAGTGTGAAACCCTAACCCTAATTTTTAACCACTGTTTTTAAACCCTAACCCTAATGTAAAACCCTACTTTGAAACCCTAAACCTAATGTAAAACCCTAGTTTGAAACCCTAACCCTAATGTAAAACCCTAGTTTGAAACCCTAACCCTAATGTAAAACCCTAGTTTGTAACCCTAACCCTAATGTAAAATGACTGTTTTGAAACCCTAACCCTAATGTAAAACCCTTGTTTGAAACCCTAACCCTAATGTAAAACCCTAGTTTGAAACCCTAAGCCTAATTTGAAACCCTAGTTTAAAACCCTAACCCTAATGTAAAACCCTAGTTTGAAACCCTAACCCTAATGTAAAACCCTAGTTTGTAACCCTAACCCTAATGTAAAATGACTGTTTTGAAACCCTAACCCTAATGTAAAACCCTTGTTTGAAACTCTAACCCTAATGTAAAACCCTAGTTTGAAACCCTAATCCTAATTTTAAACCCTAGTTTGTAACCCTAACCCTAATGTAAAACCCTAGTTTGAAACCCTAACCCTAATGTTAAACCCTAGTTTGAAACCCTAACCCTAATGTAAAACCCTTGTTTGAAACCCTAACCCTAATGTAAAACCCTAGTTTGAAACCCTAAGCCTAATTTGAAACCCTAGTTTGAAACCCTAACCCTAATGTAAAACCCTAGTTTGTAACCCTAACCCAAATGTAAAACCCTAGTTTGAAACCCTAACCCATAATGTAAAACCCTAGTTTGAAACCCTAACCCTAATGTAAAACCATAGTTTGAAGCATTAACCCTAATGTAAAACCCTAGTTTGAAGCACTAACCCTAATGTAAAACACTAGTTTGAAATGCTAACCCTAATGTAAAACCCTAATTTGAAACCCCAAATCTAATTTGAAACCATAGTTTAAAACCCTAACCCTAATGTAAAACCCTAGTTTGAAGCATTAACCCTAATGTAAAACACTAGTTTGAAACGCTAACCCTAATGTTAAACCCTAATTTGAAACCCTAACCCTAACGTTAAACCCTAGTTTGAAACCCTAACCGTAATGTAAAACCCTAGTTTGAAACCCTAACCCTAATGTAAAACCCTAGTTTGTAACCCTAACCATAATGTAAAACCTTAGTGTGAAACCCTAACCCTAATTTGAAACCCTAGTTTGAAACCCTAACCCTAATGTAAAACCCTTGTTTGAAACCCTAACCCTAATGTAAAACCCTAGTTTGAAACCCTAACCCTAATGTTAAAGCCTAGTTTGTAACCCTAACCCTAATGTAAAACCCTAGTTTTAATCCCTAACCCTAATGTTAAACCCTAGTTTGAAACCCTAACCCTAATGTAAAACCCTTGTTTGAAACCCTAACCCAAATGTTAAACCCTAGTTTGAAACCCTAACCCTAAATTGAAACCCTAGTTTGAAACCCTAACCCTAATGTAAAACCCTAGTTTGAAACCCTAACCCTAATGTAAAACCCTAGTTTGTAACCCTAACCCTAATGTAAAACCCTAGTTTGAAACCCTAACGCTAATGTAAAACCCTAGTTTGAAACCCTAACCCTAATGTAAAACCCTAGTTTGAAGCACTAACCCTAATGTAAAACACTAGTTTGAAACGCTAACCCTAATGTAAAACCCTAGTTTGAAACCCCAAATCTAATTTGAAACCATAGTTTAAAACCCTAAACCTAATGTAAAACCCTAGTTTGAAGCATTAACCCTACTGTAAAACACTAGTTTGAAACGCTTACCCTAATGTTAAACCCTAATTTGAAACCCTAACCCTAATGTAAAACCCTAGTTTGAAACCCTAACCCTAATGATAAACCCTAGTTTGAAACCCTAACCCTAATGTAAAACCCTAGTTTGAAACCCTAACCCTAATGTAAAACCCTAGTTTGTAACCCTAACTCTAATGTAAAACCCTAGTTTGAAGCAATAACCCTAAATTATAACCCTAGTTTGAAACTCTTACCCTAATGTAAAACCCTAGTTTGAAACCCTAACCGTAATGTAAAACCCTAGTTTGTAACCCTTACCCTAATGTTAAACCCTAGTTTGAAACCCTAACCCTAAGGTAAAACCCTAGTTTGAAAAACTTAACCCTAATGATAAACCCTAGTTTGAAACCCTAACCCTAATGCAAAACCCTAGTTTGAAACCCTAACCCTAATGTAAAACCCTTGTTTGTAACCCTAACCCAAATGTAAAGCCCTAGTTTGAAACCCAACCCTAATGTAAAACCCTAGTTTGAAGCATTAACCCTAATGTAAAACACTAGTTTGAAACCCTAACCCTAATTATAAGCCCTAGTTTGAAACCCTAACCCTAATGTAAAACCCTAGTTTGAAACCCTAACCCTAATGATAAACCCTAGTTTGAAACCCTAACCCTAAATTGAAACCCTAGTTTGAAACCCTAACCCTAATTTAAAACCCTAGTTTGAAACCCTAACTCTAATGTAAAACCCTAGTTTGTAACCCTAACCCTAATGTAAAACCCTAGTTTGAAATTCTAAACCTAATGTAAAACCCTAGTTTGAAACCCTAACCCTAATGTAAAACCCTTGTTTGAAACCCTAACCCTAAAACAAAACCCTAGATTGAAACCCTAAGCCTAATTTGAAACCCTAGTTTGAAACCCTAACCCTAATTTGAATCCCTAGTTTGAAATCCTAACCCTAATGTGAAACCCTAGTTTGAAACCCTAACCCTAATTAGAAACCCTAGTTTGAAACCCTAACCCTAATGTAAAACCCTAGTTTGTAACCCTAACCCTAATGTAAAATGACTGTTTTGAAACCCTAACCCTATTGTAAAACCCTTGTTTGATACCCTAACCCTAATGTAAAACCCTAGTTTGAAAACCTAACCCTAATGTAAAACCCTAGTGTGAAACCCTAACCCTAATTTTTAAGCACTGTTTTTAAACCCTAACCCTAATGTAAAACCCTAGTTTGAAACCCTAAACCTAATGTAAAACCCTAGTTTGAAACCCTTACCCTAATGTAAAACCCTAATTTGAAACCCTAACCCTAATGTAAAACCCTAGTTTGTAACCCTAACCCTAATGTAAAATGACTGTTTTGAAACCCTAACCCTAATGTAAAACCCTTGTTTGAAACCCTAACCCTAATGTAAAACCCTAGTTTGAAACCCTAAGCCTAATTTGAAACCCTAGTTTAAAACCCTAACCCTAATGTAAAACCCTAGTTTGAAACCCTAACCCTAATGTAAAACCCTAGTTTGTAACCCTAACCCTAATGTAAAATGACTGTTTTGAAACCCTAACCCTAATGTAAAACCCTTGTTTGAAACTCTAACCCTAATGTAAAACCCTAGTTTGAAACCCTAATCCTAATTTTAAACCCTAGTTTGTAACCCTAACCCTAATGTAAAACCCTAGTTTGAAACCCTAACCCTAATGTTAAACCCTAGTTTGAAACCCTAAGCCTAATTTGAAACCCTAGTTTGAAACCCTAACCCTAATGTAAAACCCTAGTTTGTAACCCTAACCCAAATGTAAAACCCTAGTTTGAAACCCTAACCCTAATGTAAAACCATAGTTTGAAGCATTAACCCTAATGTAAAACCCTAGTTTGAAGCACTAACCCTAATGTAAAACACTAGTTTGAAATGCTAACCCTAATGTAAAACCCTAGTTTGAAACCCCAAATCTAATTTGAAACCATAGTTTAAAACCCTAACCCTAATGTAAAACCCTAGTTTGAAGCATTAACCCTAATGTAAAACACTAGTTTGAAACGCTAACCCTAATGTTAAACCCTAATTTGAAACCCTAACCCTAATGTAAAACCCTAGTTTGAAACCCTAACCCTAATGGTAAACCCTAGTTTGAAACACTAACCCTAAATTTAAACCATAGTTTGAAACCCTAACCCTAAGGTAAAACCCTAGTTTGAAACCCTAACCCTAATGTAAAACCCTAGTTTGAAACCCTAACCCTAATGTAAAACCATAGTTTGAAGCATTAACCCTAATGTAAAACCCTAGTTTGAAGCACTAACCCTAATTTAAAACACTAGTTTGAAATGCTAACCCTAATGTAAAACCCTAGTTTGAAACCCCAAATCTAATTTGAAACCATAGTTTAAAACCCTAACCCTAATGTAAAACCCTAGTTTGAAGCATTAACCCTAATGTAAAACACAAGTTTGAAACGCTAACCCTAATGTTAAACCCTAATTTGAAACCCTAACCCTAATGTAAAACCCTAGTTTGAAACCCTAACCCTAATGTAAAACCCTAGTTTGTAACCCTAACCCTAATGTAAAACCATAGTTTGAAACCCTAACCCTAATGTAAAACCCTAGTTTGAAACCCTAACCCTAATGTAAAACCCTAGTTTGTAACCCTAACTCTAAGGTAAAACCCTAGTTTGAAACCCTAACCCTAATGTAAAACCCTAGTTTGAAACCCTAACCCTAATGTAAAACCCTTGTTTGAAACCCTAACCCTAATTTTAAACCCGAGTTTGAAACCCTAACCCTAATGTAAAACCCTAGTTTGTAACCCTAACCCTAATGTAAAACCCTTGTTTGAAACCCTAACCCTAATGTAAAACCCTAGTTTGAAACCCTAAGCCTAATTTGAAACCCTAGTTTGAAACCCTAACCCTAATGTAAAACCCTAGTTTGAAATCCTAACCCTAATGTAAAACCCTAGTTTGTAACCCTAACCCTAATGTAAAATGACTGTTTTGAAACCCTAACCCTAATTTAAAACCCTTGTTTGAAACTCTAACCCTTATGTAAAACCCTAGTTTGAAACCCTAATCCTAATTTTAAACCCTAGTTTGTAACCCTAACCCTAATGTAAAACCCTAGTTTGAAACCCTAACCCTAATGTAAAACCATAGTTTGAAGCATTAACCCTAATGTAAAACCCTAGTTTGAAGCACTAACCCTAATGTAAAACACTAGTTTGAAGCACTAACCCTAATGTAAAACACTAGTTTGAAATGCTAACCCTAATGTAAAACCCTAGTTTGAAACCCCAAATCTAATTTGAAACCATAGTTTAAAACCCTAACCCTAATGTAAAACCCTAGTTTGAAGCATTAACCCTAATGTAAAACACTAGTTTGAAACGCTAACCCTAATGTTAAACCCTAATTTGAAACCCTAACCCTAATGTAAAACCCTAGTTTGAAACCCTAACCCTAATGGTAAACCCTAGTTTGAAACACTAACCCTAAATTTAAACCATAGTTTGAAACCCTAACCCTAAGGTAAAACCCTAGTTTGAAACCCTAACCCTAATGTAAAACCCTAGTTTGAAACCCTAACCATAATGTAAAACCATAGTTTGAAGCATTAACCCTAATGTAAAACCCTAGTTTGAAGCACTAACCCTAATGTAAAACACTAGTTTGAAATGCTAAACCTAATGTAAAACCCTAGTTTGAAACCCCAAATCTAATTTGAAACCATAGTTTAAAACCCTAACCCTAATGTAAAACCCTAGTTTGAAGCATTAACCCTAATGTAAAACACAAGTTTGAAACGCTAACCCTAATGTTAAACCCTAATTTGAAACCCTAACCCTAATGTAAAACCCTAGTTTGAAACCCTAACCCTAATGTAAAATCCTAGTTTGTAACCCTAACCCTAATGTAAAACCATAGTTTGAAACCCTAACCCTAATGTAAAACCCTAGTTTGAAACCCTAACCCTAATGTAAAACCCTAGTTTGTAACCCTAACTCTAAGGTAAAACCCTAGTTTGAAACCCTAACCCTAATGTAAAACCCTAGTTTGAAACCCTAACCCTAATGTAAAACCCTTGTTTGAAACCCTAACCCTAATTTTAAACCCGAGTTTGAAACCCTAACCCTAATGTAAAACCCTAGTTTGTAACCCTAACCCTAATGTAAAACCCTTGTTTGAAACCCTAACCCTAATGTAAAACCCTAGTTTGAAACCCTAAGCCTAATTTGAAACCCTAGTTTGAAACCCTAACCCTAATGTAAAACCCTAGTTTGAAACCCTAACCCTAATGTAAAACCCTAGTTTGTAACCCTAACCCTAATGTAAAATGACTGTTTTGAAACCCTAACCCTAATTTAAAACCCTTGTTTGAAACTCTAACCCTTATGTAAAACCCTAGTTTGAAACCCTAATCCTAATTTTAAACCCTAGTTTGTAACCCTAACCCTAATGTAAAACCCTAGTTTGAAACCCTAACCCTAATGTTAAACCCTAGTTTGAAACCCTAACCCTAATGTAAAACCCTTGTTTGAAACCCTAACCCTAATGTAAAACCCTAGTTTGAAACCCTAAGCCTAATTTGAAACCCTAGTTTGAAACCCTAACCCTAATGTAAAACCCTAGTTTGTAACCCTAACCCAAATGTAAAACCCTAGTTTGAAACCCTAACCCTAATGTAAAACCCTATTTTGAAACCCTAACCCTAATGTAAAACCATAGTTTGAAGCATTAACCCTAATGTAAAACCCTAGTTTGAAGCACTAACCCTAATGTAAAACACTAGTTTGAAACGCTAACCCTAATGTAAAACCCTAGTTTGAAACCCCTAATCTAATTTGAAACCATAGTTTAAAACCCTAACCCTAATGTAAAACCCTAGTTTGAAGCATTAACCCTAATGTAAAACACTAGTTTGTAACCCTAACCCTAATGTAAAATGACTGTTTTGAAACCCTAACCCTAATGTAAAACACTAGTTTGTAACCCTAACCCTAATGTAAAATGACTGTTTTGAAACCCTAACCCTAATGTAAAACCCTTGTTTGAAACCCTAACCCTAATGTAAAACCCTAGTTTGAAACCCTAAGCCTAATTTGAAACCCTAGTTTAAAACCCTAACCCTAATGTAAAACCCTAGTTTGAAACCCTAACCCTAATGTAAAACCCTAGTTTGTAACCCTAACCCTAATGTAAAATGACTGTTTTGAAACCCTAACCCTAATGTAAAACCCTTGTTTGAAACTCTAACCCTAATGTAAAACCCTAGTTTGAAACCCTAATCCTAATTTTAAACCCTAGTTTGTAACCCTAACCCTAATGTAAAACCCTAGTTTGAAACCCTAACCCTAATGTTAAACCCTAGTTTGAAACCCTAACCCTAATGTAAAACCCTTGTTTGAAACCCTAACCCTAATGTAAAACCCTAGTTTGAAACCCTAAGCCTAATTTGAAACCCTAGTTTGAAACCCTAACCCTAATGTAAAACCCTAGTTTGTAACCCTAACCCAAATGTAAAACCCTAGTTTGAAACCCTAACCTTTAATGTAAAACCCTAGTTTGAAACCCTAACCCTAATGTAAAACCATAGTTTGAAGCATTAACCCTAATGTAAAACCCTAGTTTGAAGCACTAACCCTAATGTAAAACACTAGTTTGAAATGCTAACCCTAATGTAAAACCCTAGTTTGAAACCCCAAATCTAATTTGAAACCATAGTTTAAAACCCTAACCCTAATGTAAAACCCTAGTTTGAAGCATTAACCCTAATGTAAAACACTAGTTTGAAACGCTAACCCTAATGTTAAACCCTAATTTGAAACCCTAACCCTAATGTAAAACCCTAGTTTGAAACCCTAACCCTAATGGTAAACCCTAGTTTGAAACACTAACCCTAAATTTAAACCATAGTTTGAAACCCTAACCCTAAGGTAAAACCCTAGTTTGAAACCCTAACCCTCATGTAAAACCCTAGTTTGAAACCCTAACCCTAATGTAAAACCATAGTTTGAAGCATTAACCCTAATGTAAAACCCTAGTTTGAAACCCTAACCCTAATGTAAAACACTAGTTTGAAATGCTAACCCTAATGTAAAACCCTAGTTTGAAACCCCAAATCTAATTTGAAACCATAGTTTAAAACCCTAACCCTAATGTAAAACCCTAGTTTGAAGCATTAACCCTAATGTAAAACACAAGTTTGAAACGCTAACCCTAATGTTAAACCCTAATTTGAAACCCTAACCCTAATGTAAAACCCTACTTTGAAACCCTAACCCTAATGTAAAACCCTAGTTTGTAACCCTAACCCTAATGTAAAACCATAGTTTGAAACCCTAACCCTAATGTAAAACCCTAGTTTGAAACCCTAACCCTAATGTAAAACCCTAGTTTGTAACCCTAACTCTAAGGTAAAACCCTAGTTTGAAACCCTAACCCTAATGTAAAACCCTAGTTTGAAACCCTAACCCTAATGTAAAACCCTTGTTTGAAACCCTAACCCTAATTTTAAACCCGAGTTTGAAACCCTAACCCTAATGTAAAACCCTAGTTTGTAACCCTAACCCTAATGTAAAACCCTTGTTTGAAACCCTAACCCTAATGTAAAACCCTAGTTTGAAACCCTAAGCCTAATTTGAAACCCTAGTTTGAAACCCTAACCCTAATGTAAAACCCTAGTTTGTAACCCTAACCCAAATGTAAAACCCTAGTTTGAAGCATTAACCCTAATGTAAAACCCTAGTTTGAAACCCTAACCCAAATGTTAAACCCTAGTTTGAAATCCTAACCCTAAATTGAAACCCTAGTTTCAAACCCTAACCCTAATGTAAAACCCTAGTTTGAAACCCTAACCCTAATGTAAAACCCTAGTTTGTAACCCTAACCCTAATGTAAAACCCTAGTTTGAAACCCTAACGCTAATGTAAAACCCTAGTTTTAAACCCTAACCCTAATGTAAAACCCTAGTTTGAAGCACTAACCCTAATGTAAAACACTAGTTTGAAACGCTAACCCTAATGTAAAACCCTAGTTTGAAACCCCAAATCTAATTTGAAACCATAGTTTAAAACCCTAAACCTAATGTAAAACCCTAGTTTGAAACCCTAACCCTAATTTGAAACCCTAGTTTGAAACCCTAACCCTAATGTAAAACCCTAGTTTGTAACCCTAACCCTAATTTGAAACCCTAGTTTGAAACCCTAACCCTAATGTTAAACCCTAGTTTGAAACCCAAACCTTAATGTAAAACCCTAGTTTGAAACCCTAACCCTAATGTAAAACCTTAGTGTGAAACCCTAACCCTAATATAAAACCCTAGTTTGAAACCCTAACCCTAATGTAAAACCCTAGTTTGAAACCCTAACCCTAATTTGAAACCCTAGTTTGAAACCCTAACCCTAATATAAAACCCTTGTTTGAAACCCTAACCCTAATGTAAAACCCTAGTTTGAAACCCTAACCCTAATGTTAAAGCCTAGTTTGTAACCCTAACCCTAATGTAAAACCCTAGTTTTAAACCCTAACCCTAATGTTAAACCCTAGTTTGAAACCCTAACCCTAATGTAAAACCCTTGTTTGAAACCCTAACCCAAATGTTAAACCCTAGTTTGAAACCCTAACCCTAATGTAAAACCCTAGTTTGTAACCCTAACCCTAATGTAAAACCCTAGTTTGAAACCCTAACGCTAATGTAAAACCCTAGTTTGAAACCCTAACCCTAATGTAAAACCCTAGTTTGAAGCACTAACCCTAATGTAAAACACTAGTTTGAAACGCTAACCCTAATGTAAAACCCTAGTTTGAAACCCCAAATCTAATTTGAAACCATAGTTTAAAACCCTAAACCTAATGTAAAACCCTAGTTTGAAGCATTAACCCTAATCTAAAACACTAGTTTGAAACGCTAACCCTAATGTTAAACCCTAATTTGAAACCCTAACCCTAATGTAAAACCCTAGTTTGAAACCCTAACCCTAATGATAAACCCTAGTTTGAAACCCTAACCCTAATGTAAAACCCTAGTTTGAAACCCTAACCCTAATGTAAAACCCTAGTTTGTAACCCTAACTCTAATGTAAAACCCTAGTTTGAAGCAATAACCCTAAATTATAACCCTAGTTTGAAACTCTTACCCTAATGTAAAACCCTAGTTTGAAACCCTAACCGTAATGTAAAACCCTAGTTTGTAACCCTTACCCTAATGTTAAACCCTAGTTTGAAACCCTAACCCTAAGGTAAAACCCTAGTTTGAAAAACTTAACCCTAATGATAAACCCTAGTTTGAAACCCTAACCCTAATGCAAAACCCTAGTTTGAAACCCTAACCCTAATGTAAAACCCTTGTTTGTAACCCTAACCCAAATGTAAAGCCCTAGTTTGAAACCCAACCCTAATGTAAAACCCTAGTTTGAAGCATTAACCCTAATGTAAAACACTAGTTTGAAACCCTAACCATAATTATAAGCCCTAGTTTGAAACCCTAACCCTAATGTAAAACCCTAGTTTGAAACCCTAACCCTAATGATAAACCCTAGTTTGAAACCCTAACCCTAAATTGAAACCCTAGTTTGAAACCCTAACCCTAATTTAAAACCCTAGTTTGAAACCCTAACTCTAATGTAAAACCCTAGTTTGTAACCCTAACCCTAATGTAAAACCCTAGTTTGAAATTCTAAACCTAATGTAAAACCCTAGTTTGAAACCCTAACCCTAATGTAAAACCCTTGTTTGAAACCCTAACCCTAAAACAAAACCCTAGATTGAAACCCTAAGCCTAATTTGAAACCCTAGTTTGAAACCCTAACCCTAATTTGAATCCCTAGTTTGAAATCCTAACCCTAATGTGAAACCCTAGTTTGAAACCCTAACCCTAATTAGAAACCCTAGTTTGAAACCCTAACCCTAATGTAAAACCCTAGTTTGTAACCCTAACCCTAATGTAAAATGACTGTTTTGAAACCCTAACCCTATTGTAAAACCCTTGTTTGATACACTAACCCTAATGTAAAACCCTAGTTTGAAAACCTAACCCTAATGTAAAACCCTAGTGTGAAACCCTAACCCTAATTTTTAACCACTGTTTTTAAACCCTAACCCTAATGTAAAACCCTAGTTTGAAACCCTAAACCTAATGTAAAACCCTAGTTTGAAACCCTAACCCTAATGTAAAACCCTAGTTTGAAACCCTAACCCTAATGTAAAACCCTAGTTTGTAACCCTAACCCTAATGTAAAATGACTGTTTTGAAACCCTAACCCTAATGTAAAACCCTTGTTTGAAACCCTAACCCTAATGTAAAACCCTAGTTTGAAACCCTAAGCCTAATTTGAAACCCTAGTTTAAAACCCTAACCCTAATGTAAAACCCTAGTTTGAAACCCTAACCCTAATGTAAAACCCTAGTTTGTAACCCTAACCCTAATGTAAAATGACTGTTTTGAAACCCTAACCCTAATGTAAAACCCTTGTTTGAAACTCTAACCCTAATGTAAAACCCTAGTTTGAAACCCTAATCCTAATTTTAAACCCTAGTTTGTAACCCTAACCCTAATGTAAAACCCTAGTTTGAAACCCTAACCCTAATGTTAAACCCTAGTTTGAAACCCTAACCCTAATGTAAAACCCTTGTTTGAAACCCTAACCCTAATGTATAACCCTAGTTTGAAACCCTAAGCCTAATTTGAAACCCTAGTTTGAAACCCTAACCCTAATGTAAAACCCTAGTTTGTAACCCTAACCCAAATGTAAAACCCTAGTTTGAAACCCTAACCCCTAATGTAAAACCCTAGTTTGAAACCCTAACCCTAATGTAAAACCATAGTTTGAAGCATTAACCCTAATGTAAAACCCTAGTTTGAAGCACTAACCCTAATGTAAACACTAGTTTGAAATGCTAACCCTAATGTAAAACCCTAGTTTGAAACCCCAAATCTAATTTGAAACCATAGTTTAAAACCCTAACCCTAATGTAAAACCCTAGTTTGAAGCATTAACCCTAATGTAAAACACTAGTTTGAAACGCTAACCCTAATGTTAAACCCTAATTTGAAACCCTAACCCTAACGTTAAACCCTAGTTTGAAACCCTAACCGTAATGTAAAACCCTAGTTTGAAACCCTAACCCTAATGTAAAACCCTAGTTTGTAACCCTAACCATAATGTAAAACCTTAGTGTGAAACCCTAACCCTAATATAAAACCCTAGTTTGAAACCCTAACCCTAATGTAAAACCCTAGTTTGAAACCCTAACCCTAATTTGAAACCCTAGTTTGAAATCCTAACCCTAATGTAAAACCCTTGTTTGAAACCCTAACCCTAATGTAAAACCCTAGTTTGAAACCCTAACCCTAATGTTAAAGCCTAGTTTGTAACCCTAACCCTAATGTAAAACCCTAGTTTTAAACCCTAACCCTAATGTTAAACCCTAGTTTGAAACCCTAACCCTAATGTAAAACCCTTGTTTGAAACCCTAACCCAAATGTTAAACCCTAGTTTGAAACCCTAACCCTAAATTGAAACCCTAGTTTGAAACCCTAACCCTAATGTAAAACCCTAGTTTGAAACCCTAACGCTAATGTAAAACCCTAGTTTGAAACCCTAACGCTAATGTAAAACCCTATTTTGAAACCCTAACCCTAATGTAAAACCCTAGTTTGAAGCACTAACCCTAATGTAAAACACTAGTTTGAAACGCTAACCCTAATGTAAAACCCCAAATCTAATTTGAAACCATAGTTTAAAACCCTAAACCTAATGTAAAACCCTAGTTTGAAGCATTAACCCTACTGTAAAACACTAGTTTGAAACGCTAACCCTAATGTTAAACCCTAATTTGAAACCCTAACCCTAATGTAAAACCCTAGTTTGAAACCCTAACCCTAATGATAAACCCTAGTTTGAAACCCTAACCCTAAATTGAAACCCTAGTTTGAAACCCTAACCCTAATTTAAAACCCTAGTTTGAAACCCTAACTCTAATGTAAAACCCTAACCCTAATGTAAAACCCTAGTTTGAAATTCTAAACCTAATGTAAAACCCTAGTTTGAAACCCTAACCCTAATGTAAAACCCTTGTTTGAAACCCTAACCCTAAAACAAAACCCTAGATTGAAACCCTAAGCCTAATTTGAAACCCTAATTTGAAACCCTAACCCTAATTTGAATCCCTAGTTTGAAATCCTAACCCTAATGTGAAACCCTAGTTTGAAACCCTAACCCTAATTAGAAACCCTAACCCTAATGTAAAACCCTAGTTTGTAACCCTAACCCTAATGTAAAATGACTGTTTTGAAACCCTAACCCTATTGTAAAACCCTTGTTTGATACCCTAACCCTAATGTAAAACCCTAGTTTGAAAACCTAACCCTAATGTAAAACCCTAGTGTGAAACCCTAACCCTAATTTTTAACCACTGTTTTTAAACCCTAACCCTAATGTAAAACCCTAGTTTGAAACCCTAAACCTAATGTAAAACCCTAGTTTGAAACTCTAACCCTAATGTAAAACCCTAGTTTGAAACCCTAACCCTAATGTAAAACCCTAGTTTGTAACCCTAACCCTAATGTAAAATGACTGTTTTGAAACCCTAACCCTAATGTAAAACCCCTGTTTGAAACCCTAACCCTAATGTAAAACCCTAGTTTGAAACCCTAAGCCTAATTTGAAACCCTAGTTTAAAACCCTAACCCTAATGTAAAACCCTAGTTTGAAACCCTAACCCTAATGTAAAACCCTAGTTTGTAACCCTAACCCAAATGTAAAATGACTGTTTTGAAACCCTAACCCTAATGTAAAACCCTTGTTTGAAACTCTAACCCTAATGTAAAACCCTAGTTTGAAACCCTAATCCTAATTTTAAACCCTAGTTTGTAACCCTAACCCTAATGTAAAACCCTAGTTTGAAACCCTAACCCTAATGTTAAACCCTAGTTTGAAACCCTAACCCTAATGTAAAACCCTTGTTTGAAACCCTAACCCTAATGTAAAACCCTAGTTTGAAACCCTAAGCCTAATTTGAAACCCTATTTTGAAACCCTAACCCTAATGTAAAACCCTAGTTTGTAACCCTAACCCAAATGTAAAACCCTAGTTTGAAACCCTAACCCCTAATGTAAAACCCTAGTTTGAAACCCTAACCCTAATGTAAAACCATAGTTTGAAGCATTAACCCTAATGTAAAACCCTAGTTTGAAGCACTAACCCTAATGTAAAACACTAGTTTGAAATGCTAACCCTAATGTAAAACCCTAGTTTGAAACCCCAAATCTAATTTGAAACCATAGTTTAAAACCCTAACCCTAATGTAAAACCCTAGTTTGAAGCATTAACCCTAATGTAAAACACTAGTTTGAAACGCTAACCCTAATGTTAAACCCTAATTTGAAACCCTAACCCTAATGTAAAACCCTAGTTTGAAACCCTAACCCTAATGGTAAACCCTAGTTTGAAACACTAACCCTAAATTTAAACCATAGTTTGAAACCCTAACCCTAAGGTAAAACCCTAGTTTGAAACCCTAACCCTAATGTAAAACCCTAGTTTGAAACCCTAACCCTAATGTAAAACCATAGTTTGAAGCATTAACCCTAATGTAAAACCCTAGTTTGAAACCCTAACCCTAATGTAAAACACTAGTTTGAAATGCTAACCCTAATGTAAAACCCTAGTTTGAAACCCCAAATCTAATTTGAAACCATAGTTTAAAACCCTAACCCTAATGTAAAACCCTAGTTTGAAGCATTAACCCTAATGTAAAATACAAGTTTGAAACGCTAACCCTAATGTTAAACCCTAATTTGAAACCCTAAACCTAATGTAAAACCCTAGTTTGAAACCCTAACCCTAATGTAAAACCCTAGTTTGTAACCCTAACCCTAATGTAAAACCATAGTTTGAAACCCTAACCCTAATGTAAAACCCTAGTTTGAAACCCTAACCCTAATGTAAAACCCTAGTTTGTAACCCTAACTCTAAGGTAAAACCCTAGTTTGAAACCCTAACCCTAATGTAAAACCCTAGTTTGTAACCCTAACCCTAATGTAAAACCCTTGTTTGAAACCCTAACCCTAATGTAAAACCCTAGTTTGAAACCCTAAGCCTAATTTGAAACCCTAGTTTGAAACCCTAACCCTAATGTAAAACCCTAGTTTGTAACCCTAACCCAAATGTAAAACCCTAGTTTGAAACCCTAACCCTAATGTAAAACCCTATTTTGAAACCCTAACCCTAATGTAAAACCATAGTTTGAAGCATTAACCCTAATGTAAAACCCTAGTTTGAAGCACTAACCCTAATGTAAAACACTAGTTTGAAACGCTAACCCTAATGTAAAACCCTAGTTTGAAGCACTAACCCTAATGTAAAACACTAGTTTGAAACGCTAACCCTAATGTAAAACCCTAGTTTGAAACCCCAAATCTAATTTGAAACCATAGTTTAAAACCCTAACCCTAATGTAAAACCCTAGTTTGAAGCATTAACCCTAATGTAAAACACTAGTTTGAAACGCTAACCCTAATGTTAAACCCTAATTTGAAACCCTAACCCTAATGTAAAACCCTAGTTTGAAACCCTAACCCTAATGTAAAACCCTTGTTTGAAACCCTAACCCTAATTTTAAACCCGAGTTTGAAACCCTAACCCTAATGTAAAACCCTAGTTTGTAACCCTAACCCTAATGTAAAACCCTTGTTTGAAACCCTAACCCTAATGTAAAACCCTAGTTTGAAACCCTAAGCCTAATTTGAAACCCTAGTTTGAAACCCTAACCCTAATGTAAAACACTAGTTTGAAACCCTAACCCTAATGTAAAACCCTAGTTTGTAACCCTAACCCTAATGTAAAATGACTGTTTTGAAACCCTAACCCTAATTTAAAACCCTTGTTTGAAACTCTAACCCTAATGTAAAATCCTAGTTTGAAGCATTAACCCTAATGTAAAACACTAGTTTGAAACGCTAACCCTAATGTTAAACCCTAATTTGAAACCCTAACCCTAATGTAAAACCCTAGTTTGAAACCCTAACCCTAATGGTAATCCCTAGTTTGAAACACTAACCCTAAATTTAAACCATAGTTTGAAACCCTAACCCTAAGGTAAAACCCTAGTTTGAAACCCTAACCCTAATGTAAAACCCTAGTTTGTAACCCTAACCCTAATGTAAAACCATAGTTTGAAACCCTAACCCTAATGTAAAACCCTAGTTTGAAACCCTAACCCTAATGTAAAACCCTAGTTTGTAACCCTAACTCTAATGTAAAACCCTAGTTTGAAACCCTAACCCTAATGTAAAACCCTAGTTTGAAACCCTAACCCTAATGTAAAACCCTTGTTTGAAACCCTAACCCTAATTTTAAACCCGAGTTTGAAACCCTAACCCTAATGTAAAACCCCTTGTTTGTAACCCTAACCCTAATTTGAAACCCTAGTTTGAAACCCTAACCCTAATGTTAAACCCTAGTTTGAAACCCTAACCCTAATGTAAAACCCTAGTTTGAAACCCTAACCCTAATTTGAAACCCTAGTTTGAAATCCTAACCCTAATGTAAAACCCCGTGTTTGTAACCCTAACCCTAATTTGAAACCCTAGTTTGAAACCCTAACCCTAATGTTAAACCCTAGTTTGAAACCCTAACCCTAATGTAAAACCCTAGTTTGAAACCCTAACCCTAATTTGAAACCCTTGTTTGAAACCCTAACCCTAATTTGAAACCCCTGTTTGAAATCCTAACTCTAATGTGAAACCTTAGTTTGAAACCCTAACCCTCATAAAAAACCCTAGTTTGTAACCCTAACCCTAATGTAAAATCCTAGTTTGTAACCCTAACCCTAATGTTAAACCCTAGTTTGAAACCCTAACCCTAATGATAAACCCTAGTTTGAAACCCTAACCCTAATGATAAACCCTAGTTTGAAACCCTAACCCTAAATTGAAACCCTAGTTTGAAACCCTAACCCTAATGTAAAACCCTAGTTTGAAACCCTAACCCTAATGTAAAACCCTAGTTTGAAACCCTAACCCTAATGTAAAACTATAGTTTGAAGCACTAACCCTAATGTAAAACACTAGTTTGAAACCCTAACCCTAATGTAAAACCCTAGTTTGAAGCATTAACCCTAATGTTAAACCCTAGTTTGAAACCCTAACACTAAATTGAAACCCCAGTTTGAAACCCTAACATTAATGTAAAACCCTAGTTTGTAACCCTAACCCTAATGTAAAACCTTAGTGTGAAACCCTAACCCTAATGTAAAACCCTAGTTTGAAACCCTAACCCTAATGTAAAACCCTAGTTTGAAACCCTAACCCTAATTTGAAACCTTAGTTTGGAACCCTAACCCTAATGTAAAACCCTTGTTTGAAACCCTAACCCTAATGTAAAACCCTAGTTTGAAACCCTAACCCTAATGTTAAAGCATAGTTTGTAACCCTAACCCTAATGTAAAACCCTAGTTTGAAACCCTAACCCTAATGTTAAACCCTAGTTTGAAACCCTAACCCTAATGTAAATCCCTAGTTTGAAACCCTAACCCTAATGTAAAACCCTAGTTTGTAACCCTAACCCAAATATAAAACCCTAGTTTGAAACCCTAACCCTAATGTAAAACCCTAGTTTGAAACCCTAACCCTAATGTAAAACCCTAGTTTGAAGCATTAACCCTAATGTAAAACCCTAGTTTGAAACCCTAACCCAAATGTTAAACCCTAGTTTGAAACCCTAACCCTAAATTGAAACCCTAGTTTCAAACCCTAACCCTAATGTAAAACCCTAGTTTCAAACCCTAACCCTAATGTAAAACCCTAGTTTGTAACCCTAACCCTAATGTAAAACCCTAGTTTGAAACCCTAACCCTAATGTAAAACCCTAGTTTGAAGCACTAACCCTAATGTAAAACACTAGTTTGAAACGCTAACCCTAATGTAAAACCCTAGTTTGAAACCCCAAATCTAATTTGAAACCATAGTTTAAAACTCTAAACCTAATGTAAAACCCTAGTTTGAAACCCTAACCCTAATTTGAAACCCTAGTTTGAAACCCTAACCCTAATGTAAAACCCTAGTTTGTAACCCTAACCCTAATTTGAAACCCTAGTTTGAAACCCTAACCCTAATGTTAAACCCTAGTTTGAAACCCTAACCCTAATGTAAAACCCTAGTTTGAAACCCTAACCCTAATTTGAAACCCTAGTTTGAAACCCTAACCCTAATGTAAAACCCTTGTTTGAAACCCAAACCCTAATGTAAAACCCTAGTTTGAAACCCTAACCCTAATGTTAAAGCCTAGTTTGTAACCCTAACCCTAATGTAAAACCCTAGTTTGAAACCCTAACCCTAATGTTAAACCCTAGTTTGAAACCCTAACCCTAATGTAAAACCCTTGTTTGAAACCCTAACCCTCATGTAAAACCCTAGTTTGAAACCCTAACCCTAATTTGAAACCCTAGTTTGAAAACCTAACCCTAATGTAAAACCCTAGTTCGAAACCCTAACCCTAATGATAAACCCTAGTTTGAAACCGTAACCCTAATTTTGAAACCCTAGTTTGAAACCCTAACCCTAATTTGAAACCCCTGTTTGAAATCCTAACTCTAATGTGAAACCTTAGTTTGAAACCCTAACCCTCATAAAAAACCCTAGTTTGTAACCCTAACCCAAATGTAAAACCCTAGTTTGAAACACTAACCCTAATGTAAAACCCTAGTTTGAAACGCTAACCCTAATGTAAAACCCTAGTTTGAAGCATTAACCCTAAAGTAAAACACTAGTTTGAAACCCTAACCCTAATGTTAAACCCTAGTTTGAAACCCTAACCCTAATGTAAAACCCTAGTTTGAAACCCTAACCCTAATGATAAACCCTAGTTTGAAACCCTAACCCTAAATTGAAACCCTAGTTTGAAACCCTAACCCTAATGTAAAACCCTAGTTTGAAACCCTAACCCTAATGTAAAACCCTAGTTTGTAACCCTAACCCTAATGTAAAACCCTAGTTTGAAACCCTAACCCTAATGTAAAACCCTAGTTTGAAGCACTAACCCTAATGTAAAACTCTAGTTTGAAACACTAACCCTAATGTAAAACCCTAGTTTGAAACCCTAACCCTAATTTGAAACACTAGTTTGAAACACTAACCCTAATGTAAAACCCTAGTTTGAAACCCTAACCCTAATGTTAAACCCTAGTTTGAAACCCTAACCCTAATGTAAAACCCTTGTTTGAAACCCTAACCCTAATGTAAAACCCTAGTTTGAAACCCTAACCCTAATTTGAAACCCTAGTTTGAAAACCTAACCCTAATGTAAAACCCTAGTTTGAAACCCTAACCCTAATGATAAACCCTAGTTTGAAACCGTAACCCTAATTTTGAAACCCTAGTTTGAAACCCTAACCCTAATTTGAAACCCCTGTTTGAAATCCTATCTCTAATGTGAAACCTTAGTTTGAAACCCTAACCCTCATAAAAAACCCTAGTTTGTAACCCTAACCCAAATGTAAAACCCTAGTTTGAAACACTAACCCTAATGTAAAACCCTAGTTTGAAACGCTAACCCTAATGTAAAACCCTAGTTTGAAGCATTAACCCTAAAGTAAAACACTAGTTTGAAACCCTAACCCTAATGTTAAACCCTAGTTTGAAACCCTAACCCTAATGTAAAACCCTAGTTTGAAACCCTAACCCTAATGATAAACCCTAGTTTGAAACCCTAACCCTAAATTGAAACCCTAGTTTGAAACCCTAACCCTAATGTAAAACCCTAGTTTGAAACCCTAACCCTAATTTGAAACCCCTGTTTGAAATCCTAACTCTAATGTGAAACCTTAGTTTGAAACCCTAACCCTCATAAAAAACCCTAGTTTGTAACCCTAACCCAAATGTAAAACCCTAGTTTGAAACACTAACCCTAATGTAAAACCCTAGTTTGAAACGCTAACCCTGATGTAAAACCCTAGTTTGAAGCATTAACCCTAAAGTAAAACACTAGTTTGAAACCCTAACCCTAATGTTAAACCCTAGTTTGAAACCCTAACCCTAATGTAAAACCCTAGTTTGAAACCCTAACCCTAATGATAAACCCTAGTTTGAAACCCTAACCCTAAATTGAAACCCTAGTTTGAAACCCTAACCCTAATGTAAAACCCTAGTTTTAAACCCTAACCCTAATGTAAAACCCTAGTTTGTAACCCTAACCCTAATGTAAAATGACTGTTTTGAAACCCTAACCCTATTGTAAAACCCTTGTTTGATACCCTAACCCTAATGTAAAACCCTAGTTTGAAAACCTAACCCTAATGTAAAACCCTAGTGTGAAACCCTAACCCTAATTTTTAACCACTGTTTTTAAACCCTAACCCTAATGTAAAACCCTAGTTTGAAACCCTAAACCTAATGTAAAACCCTAGTTTGAAACTCTAACCCTAATGTAAAACCCTAGTTTGAAACCCTAACCCTAATGTAAAACCCTAGTTTGTAACCCTAACCCTAATGTAAAATGACTGTTTTGAAACCCTAACCCTAATGTAAAACCCCTGTTTGAAACCCTAACCCTAATGTAAAACCCTAGTTTGAAACCCTAAGCCTAATTTGAAACCCTAGTTTAAAACCCTAACCCTAATGTAAAACCCTAGTTTGAAACCCTAACCCTAATGTAAAACCCTAGTTTGTAACCCTAACCCAAATGTAAAATGACTGTTTTGAAACCCTAACCCTAATGTAAAACCCTTGTTTGAAACTCTAACCCTAATGTAAAACCCTAGTTTGAAACCCTAATCCTAATTTTAAACCCTAGTTTGTAACCCTAACCCTAATGTAAAACCCTAGTTTGAAACCCTAACCCTAATGTTAAACCCTAGTTTGAAACCCTAACCCTAATGTAAAACCCTTGTTTGAAACCCTAACCCTAATGTAAAACCCTAGTTTGAAACCCTAAGCCTAATTTGAAACCCTATTTTGAAACCCTAACCCTAATGTAAAACCCTAGTTTGTAACCCTAACCCAAATGTAAAACCCTAGTTTGAAACCCTAACCCCTAATGTAAAACCCTAGTTTGAAACCCTAACCCTAATGTAAAACCATAGTTTGAAGCATTAACCCTAATGTAAAACCCTAGTTTGAAGCACTAACCCTAATGTAAAACACTAGTTTGAAATGCTAACCCTAATGTAAAACCCTAGTTTGAAACCCCAAATCTAATTTGAAACCATAGTTTAAAACCCTAACCCTAATGTAAAACCCTAGTTTGAAGCATTAACCCTAATGTAAAACACTAGTTTGAAACGCTAACCCTAATGTTAAACCCTAATTTGAAACCCTAACCCTAATGTAAAACCCTAGTTTGAAACCCTAACCCTAATGGTAAACCCTAGTTTGAAACACTAACCCTAAATTTAAACCATAGTTTGAAACCCTAACCCTAAGGTAAAACCCTAGTTTGAAACCCTAACCCTAATGTAAAACCCTAGTTTGAAACCCTAACCCTAATGTAAAACCATAGTTTGAAGCATTAACCCTAATGTAAAACCCTAGTTTGAAACCCTAACCCTAATGTAAAACACTAGTTTGAAATGCTAACCCTAATGTAAAACCCTAGTTTGAAACCCCAAATCTAATTTGAAACCATAGTTTAAAACCCTAACCCTAATGTAAAACCCTAGTTTGAAGCATTAACCCTAATGTAAAATACAAGTTTGAAACGCTAACCCTAATGTTAAACCCTAATTTGAAACCCTAAACCTAATGTAAAACCCTAGTTTGAAACCCTAACCCTAATGTAAAACCCTAGTTTGTAACCCTAACCCTAATGTAAAACCATAGTTTGAAACCCTAACCCTAATGTAAAACCCTAGTTTGAAACCCTAACCCTAATGTAAAACCCTAGTTTGTAACCCTAACTCTAAGGTAAAACCCTAGTTTGAAACCCTAACCCTAATGTAAAACCCTAGTTTGTAACCCTAACCCTAATGTAAAACCCTTGTTTGAAACCCTAACCCTAATGTAAAACCCTAGTTTGAAACCCTAAGCCTAATTTGAAACCCTAGTTTGAAACCCTAACCCTAATGTAAAACCCTAGTTTGTAACCCTAACCCAAATGTAAAACCCTAGTTTGAAACCCTAACCCTAATGTAAAACCCTATTTTGAAACCCTAACCCTAATGTAAAACCATAGTTTGAAGCATTAACCCTAATGTAAAACCCTAGTTTGAAGCACTAACCCTAATGTAAAACACTAGTTTGAAACGCTAACCCTAATGTAAAACCCTAGTTTGAAGCACTAACCCTAATGTAAAACACTAGTTTGAAACGCTAACCCTAATGTAAAACCCTAGTTTGAAACCCCAAATCTAATTTGAAACCATAGTTTAAAACCCTAACCCTAATGTAAAACCCTAGTTTGAAGCATTAACCCTAATGTAAAACACTAGTTTGAAACGCTAACCCTAATGTTAAACCCTAATTTGAAACCCTAACCCTAATGTAAAACCCTAGTTTGAAACCCTAACCCTAATGTAAAACCCTTGTTTGAAACCCTAACCCTAATTTTAAACCCGAGTTTGAAACCCTAACCCTAATGTAAAACCCTAGTTTGTAACCCTAACCCTAATGTAAAACCCTTGTTTGAAACCCTAACCCTAATGTAAAACCCTAGTTTGAAACCCTAAGCCTAATTTGAAACCCTAGTTTGAAACCCTAACCCTAATGTAAAACCCTAGTTTGAAACCCTAACCCTAATGTAAAACCCTAGTTTGTAACCCTAACCCTAATGTAAAATGACTGTTTTGAAACCCTAACCCTAATTTAAAACCCTTGTTTGAAACTCTAACCCTAATGTAAAATCCTAGTTTGAAGCATTAACCCTAATGTAAAACACTAGTTTGAAACGCTAACCCTAATGTTAAACCCTAATTTGAAACCCTAACCCTAATGTAAAACCCTAGTTTGAAACCCTAACCCTAATGGTAATCCCTAGTTTGAAACACTAACCCTAAATTTAAACCATAGTTTGAAACCCTAACCCTAAGGTAAAACCCTAGTTTGAAACCCTAACCCTAATGTAAAACCCTAGTTTGTAACCCTAACCCTAATGTAAAACCATAGTTTGAAACCCTAACCCTAATGTAAAACCCTAGTTTGAAACCCTAACCCTAATGTAAAACCCTAGTTTGTAACCCTAACTCTAATGTAAAACCCTAGTTTGAAACCCTAACCCTAATGTAAAACCCTAGTTTGAAACCCTAACCCTAATGTAAAACCCTTGTTTGAAACCCTAACCCTAATTTTAAACCCGAGTTTGAAACCCTAACCCTAATGTAAAACCCCTTGTTTGTAACCCTAACCCTAATTTGAAACCCTAGTTTGAAACCCTAACCCTAATGTTAAACCCTAGTTTGAAACCCTAACCCTAATGTAAAACCCTAGTTTGAAACCCTAACCCTAATTTGAAACCCTAGTTTGAAATCCTAACCCTAATGTAAAACCCCGTGTTTGTAACCCTAACCCTAATTTGAAACCCTAGTTTGAAACCCTAACCCTAATGTTAAACCCTAGTTTGAAACCCTAACCCTAATGTAAAACCCTAGTTTGAAACCCTAACCCTAATTTGAAACCCTTGTTTGAAACCCTAACCCTAATTTGAAACCCCTGTTTGAAATCCTAACTCTAATGTGAAACCTTAGTTTGAAACCCTAACCCTCATAAAAAACCCTAGTTTGTAACCCTAACCCTAATGTAAAATCCTAGTTTGTAACCCTAACCCTAATGTTAAACCCTAGTTTGAAACCCTAACCCTAATGATAAACCCTAGTTTGAAACCCTAACCCTAATGATAAACCCTAGTTTGAAACCCTAACCCTAAATTGAAACCCTAGTTTGAAACCCTAACCCTAATGTAAAACCCTAGTTTGAAACCCTAACCCTAATGTAAAACCCTAGTTTGAAACCCTAACCCTAATGTAAAACTATAGTTTGAAGCACTAACCCTAATGTAAAACACTAGTTTGAAACCCTAACCCTAATGTAAAACCCTAGTTTGAAGCATTAACCCTAATGTTAAACCCTAGTTTGAAACCCTAACACTAATTTGAAACCTTAGTTTGGAACCCTAACCCTAATGTAAAACCCTTGTTTGAAACCCTAACCCTAATGTAAAACCCTAGTTTGAAACCCTAACCCTAATGTTAAAGCATAGTTTGTAACCCTAACCCTAATGTAAAACCCTAGTTTGAAACCCTAACCCTAATGTTAAACCCTAGTTTGAAACCCTAACCCTAATGTAAATCCCTAGTTTGAAACCCTAACCCTAATGTAAAACCCTAGTTTGTAACCCTAACCCAAATGTAAAACCCTAGTTTGAAACCCTAACCCTAATGTAAAACCCTAGTTTGAAACCCTAACCCTAATGTAAAACCCTAGTTTGAAGCATTAACCCTAATGTAAAACCCTAGTTTGAAACCCTAACCCAAATGTTAAACCCTAGTTTGAAACCCTAACCCTAAATTGAAACCCTAGTTTCAAACCCTAACCCTAATGTAAAACCCTAGTTTCAAACCCTAACCCTAATGTAAAACCCTAGTTTGTAACCCTAACCCTAATGTAAAACCCTAGTTTGAAACCCTAACCCTAATGTAAAACCCTAGTTTGAAGCACTAACCCTAATGTAAAACACTAGTTTGAAACGCTAACCCTAATGTAAAACCCTAGTTTGAAACCCCAAATCTAATTTGAAACCATAGTTTAAAACTCTAAACCTAATGTAAAACCCTAGTTTGAAACCCTAACCCTAATTTGAAACCCTAGTTTGAAACCCTAACCCTAATGTAAAACCCTAGTTTGTAACCCTAACCCTAATTTGAAACCCTAGTTTGAAACCCTAACCCTAATGTTAAACCCTAGTTTGAAACCCTAACCCTAATGTAAAACCCTAGTTTGAAACCCTAACCCTAATTTGAAACCCTAGTTTGAAACCCTAACCCTAATGTAAAACCCTTGTTTGAAACCCTAACCCTAATGTAAAACCCTAGTTTGAAACCCTAACCCTAATGTTAAAGCCTAGTTTGTAACCCTAACCCTAATGTAAAACCCTAGTTTGAAACCCTAACCCTAATGTTAAACCCTAGTTTGAAACCCTAACCCTAATGTAAAACCCTTGTTTGAAACCCTAACCCTCATGTAAAACCCTAGTTTGAAACCCTAACCCTAATTTGAAACCCTAGTTTGAAAACCTAACCCTAATGTAAAACCCTAGTTCGAAACCCTAACCCTAATGATAAACCCTAGTTTGAAACCGTAACCCTAATTTTGAAACCCTAGTTTGAAACCCTAACCCTAATTTGAAACCCCTGTTTGAAATCCTAACTCTAATGTGAAACCTTAGTTTGAAACCCTAACCCTCATAAAAAACCCTAGTTTGTAACCCTAACCCAAATGTAAAACCCTAGTTTGAAACACTAACCCTAATGTAAAACCCTAGTTTGAAACGCTAACCCTAATGTAAAACCCTAGTTTGAAGCATTAACCCTAAAGTAAAACACTAGTTTGAAACCCTAACCCTAATGTTAAACCCTAGTTTGAAACCCTAACCCTAATGTAAAACCCTAGTTTGAAACCCTAACCCTAATGATAAACCCTAGTTTGAAACCCTAACCCTAAATTGAAACCCTAGTTTGAAACCCTAACCCTAATGTAAAACCCTAGTTTGAAACCCTAACCCTAATGTAAAACCCTAGTTTGTAACCCTAACCCTAATGTAAAACCCTAGTTTGAAACCCTAACCCTAATGTAAAACCCTAGTTTGAAGCACTAACCCTAATGTAAAACTCTAGTTTGAAACACTAACCCTAATGTAAAACCCTAGTTTGAAACCCTAACCCTAATTTGAAACACTAGTTTGAAACACTAACCCTAATGTAAAACCCTAGTTTGAAACCCTAACCCTAATGTTAAACCCTAGTTTGAAACCCTAACCCTAATGTAAAACCCTTGTTTGAAACCCTAACCCTAATGTAAAACCCTAGTTTGAAACCCTAACCCTAATTTGAAACCCTAGTTTGAAAACCTAACCCTAATGTAAAACCCTAGTTTGAAACCCTAACCCTAATGATAAACCCTAGTTTGAAACCGTAACCCTAATTTTGAAACCCTAGTTTGAAACCCTAACCCTAATTTGAAACCCCTGTTTGAAATCCTATCTCTAATGTGAAACCTTAGTTTGAAACCCTAACCCTCATAAAAAACCCTAGTTTGTAACCCTAACCCAAATGTAAAACCCTAGTTTGAAACACTAACCCTAATGTAAAACCCTAGTTTGAAACGCTAACCCTAATGTAAAACCCTAGTTTGAAGCATTAACCCTAAAGTAAAACACTAGTTTGAAACCCTAACCCTAATGTTAAACCCTAGTTTGAAACCCTAACCCTAATGTAAAACCCTAGTTTGAAACCCTAACCCTAATGATAAACCCTAGTTTGAAACCCTAACCCTAAATTGAAACCCTAGTTTGAAACCCTAACCCTAATGTAAAACCCTAGTTTGAAACCCTAACCCTAATGTAAAACCCTAGTTTGTAACCCTAACCCTAATGTAAAACCCTAGTTTGAAACCCTAACCCTAATGTAAAACCCTAGTTTGAAGCACTAACCCTAATGTAAAACACTAGTTTGAAACACTAACCCTAATGTAAAACCCTAGTTTGAAACCCTAACCCTAATTTGAAACACTAGTTTGAAACACTAACCCTAATGTAAAACCCTAGTTTGAAACCCTAACCCTAATGTTAAACCCTAGTTTGAAACCCTAACCCTAATGTAAAACCCTTGTTTGAAACCCTAACCCTAATGTAAAACCCTAGTTTGAAACCCTAACCCTAATTTGAAACCCTAGTTTGAAAACCTAACCCTAATGTAAAACCCTAGTTTGAAACCCTAACCCTAATGATAAACCCTAGTTTGAAACCGTAACCCTAATTTTGAAACCCTAGTTTGAAACCCTAACCCTAATTTGAAACCCCTGTTTGAAATCCTAACTCTAATGTGAAACCTTAGTTTGAAACCCTAACCCTCATAAAAAACCCTAGTTTGTAACCCTAACCCAAATGTAAAACCCTAGTTTGAAACACTAACCCTAATGTAAAACCCTAGTTTGAAACGCTAACTCTAATGTAAAACCCTAGTTTGAAGCATTAACCCTAAAGTAAAACACTAGTTTGAAACCCTAACCCTAATGTTAAACCCTAGTTTGAAACCCTAACCCTAATGTAAAACCCTAGTTTGAAACCCTAACCCTAATGATAAACCCTAGTTTGAAACCCTAACCCTAAATTGAAACCCTAGTTTGAAACCCTAACCCTAATGTAAAACCCTAGTTTGAAACCCTAACCCTAATTTGAAACCCCTGTTTGAAATCCTAACTCTAATGTGAAACCTTAGTTTGAAACCCTAACCCTCATAAAAAACCCTAGTTTGTAACCCTAACCCAAATGTAAAACCCTAGTTTGAAACACTAACCCTAATGTAAAACCCTAGTTTGAAACGCTAACCCTAATGTAAAACCCTAGTTTGAAGCATTAACCCTAAAGTAAAACACTAGTTTGAAACCCTAACCCTAATGTTAAACCCTAGTTTGAAACCCTAACCCTAATGTAAAACCCTAGTTTGAAACCCTAACCCTAATGATAAACCCTAGTTTGAAACCCTAACCCTAAATTGAAACCCTAGTTTGAAACCCTAACCCTAATGTAAAACCCTAGTTTTAAACCCTAACCCTAATGTAAAACCCTAGTTTGTAACCCTAACCCTAATGTAAAACCCTAGTTTGAAACCCTAACCCTAATGTAAAACCCTAGTTTGAAGCACTAACCCTAATGTAAAACTCTAGTTTGAAACACTAACCCTAATGTAAAACCCTAGTTTGAAACCCTAACCCTAATTTGAAACACTAGTTTGAAACACTAACCCTAATGTAAAACCCTAGTTTGAAACCCTAACCCTAATGTTAAACCCTAGTTTGAAACCCTAACCCTAATGTAAAACCCTTGTTTGAAACCCTAACCCTAATGTAAAACCCTAGTTTGAAACCCTAACCCTAATTTGAAACCCTAGTTTGAAAACCTAACCCTAATGTAAAACCCTAGTTTGAAACCCTAACCCTAATGATAAACCCTAGTTTGAAACCGTAACCCTAATTTTGAAACCCTAGTTTGAAACCCTAACCCTAATTTGAAACCCCTGTTTGAAATCCTATCTCTAATGTGAAACCTTAGTTTGAAACCCTAACCCTCATAAAAAACCCTAGTTTGTAACCCTAACCCAAATGTAAAACCCTAGTTTGAAACACTAACCCTAATGTAAAACCCTAGTTTGAAACGCTAACCCTAATGTAAAACCCTAGTTTGAAGCATTAACCCTAAAGTAAAACACTAGTTTGAAACCCTAACCCTAATGTTAAACCCTAGTTTGAAACCCTAACCCTAATGTAAAACCCTAGTTTGAAACCCTAACCCTAATGATAAACCCTAGTTTGAAACCCTAACCCTAAATTGAAACCCTAGTTTGAAACCCTAACCCTAATGTAAAACCCTAGTTTGAAACCCTAACCCTAATGTAAAACCCTAGTTTGTAACCCTAACCCTAATGTAAAACCCTAGTTTGAAACCCTAACCCTAATGTAAAACCCTAGTTTGAAGCACTAACCCTAATGTAAAACACTAGTTTGAAACACTAACCCTAATGTAAAACCCTAGTTTGAAACCCTAACCCTAATTTGAAACACTAGTTTGAAACACTAACCCTAATGTAAAACCCTAGTTTGAAACCCTAACCCTAATGTTAAACCCTAGTTTGAAACCCTAACCCTAATGTAAAACCCTTGTTTGAAACCCTAACCCTAATGTAAAACCCTAGTTTGAAACCCTAACCCTAATTTGAAACCCTAGTTTGAAAACCTAACCCTAATGTAAAACCCTAGTTTGAAACCCTAACCCTAATGATAAACCCTAGTTTGAAACCGTAACCCTAATTTTGAAACCCTAGTTTGAAACCCTAACCCTAATTTGAAACCCCTGTTTGAAATCCTAACTCTAATGTGAAACCTTAGTTTGAAACCCTAACCCTCATAAAAAACCCTAGTTTGTAACCCTAACCCAAATGTAAAACCCTAGTTTGAAACACTAACCCTAATGTAAAACCCTAGTTTGAAACGCTAACTCTAATGTAAAACCCTAGTTTGAAGCATTAACCCTAAAGTAAAACACTAGTTTGAAACCCTAACCCTAATGTTAAACCCTAGTTTGAAACCCTAACCCTAATGTAAAACCCTAGTTTGAAACCCTAACCCTAATGATAAACCCTAGTTTGAAACCCTAACCCTAAATTGAAACCCTAGTTTGAAACCCTAACCCTAATGTAAAACCCTAGTTTGAAACCCTAACCCTAATTTGAAACCCCTGTTTGAAATCCTAACTCTAATGTGAAACCTTAGTTTGAAACCCTAACCCTCATAAAAAACCCTAGTTTGTAACCCTAACCCAAATGTAAAACCCTAGTTTGAAACACTAACCCTAATGTAAAACCCTAGTTTGAAACGCTAACCCTAATGTAAAACCCTAGTTTGAAGCATTAACCCTAAAGTAAAACACTAGTTTGAAACCCTAACCCTAATGTTAAACCCTAGTTTGAAACCCTAACCCTAATGTAAAACCCTAGTTTGAAACCCTAACCCTAATGATAAACCCTAGTTTGAAACCCTAACCCTAAATTGAAACCCTAGTTTGAAACCCTAACCCTAATGTAAAACCCTAGTTTTAAACCCTAACCCTAATGTAAAACCCTAGTTTGTAACCCTAACCCTAATGTAAAACCCTAGTTTGAAACCCTAACCCTAATGTAAAACCCTAGTTTGAAGCACTAACCCTCATGTAAAACACTAGTTTGAAACACTAACCCTAATGTAAAACCCTAGTTTGAAGCATTAACCCTAATGTAAAACCCTAGTTTGAAACCCTAACCCAAATGTTAAACCCTAGTTTGAAACCCTAACCCTAAATTGAAACCCTAGTTTCAAACCCTAACCCTAATGTAAAACCCAAGTTTGAAACCCTAACCCTAATGTAAAACCCTAGTTTGTAACCCTAACCCTAATGTAAAACCCTAGTTTGAAACCCTAACGCTAATGTAAAACCCTAGTTTGAAACCCTAACCCTAATGTAAAACCCTAGTTTGAAGCACTAACCCTAATGTAAAACACTAGTTTGAAACGCTAACCCTAATGTAAAACCCTAGTTTGAAACCCCAAATCTAATTTGAAACCATAGTTTAAAACCCTAAACCTAATGTAAAACCCTAGTTTGAAACCCTAACCCTAATTTGAAACCCTAGTTTGAAACCCTAACCCTAATGTAAAACCCTAGTTTGTAACCCTAACCCTAATTTGAAACCCTAGTTTGAAACCCTAACCCTAATGTTAAACCCTAGTTTGAAACCCAAACCTTAATGTAAAACCCTAGTTTGAAACCCTAACCCTAATTTGAAACCCTAGTTTGAAAACCTAACCCTAATGTAAAACCGTAGTTTGAAACACTAACCCTAATGTAAAACCCTAGTTTGAAGCATTAACCCTAATGTTAAACCCTAGTTTGAAACCCTAACACTAAATTGAAACCCCAGTTTGAAACCCTAACCCTAATGTAAAACCCTAGTTTGTAACCCTAACCCTAATGTAAAACCTTAGTGTGAAACACTAACCCTAATATAAAACCCTAGTTTGAAACCCTAACCCTAATGTAAAACCCTAGTTTGAAACCCTAACCCTAATTTGAAACCCTAGTTTGAAACCCTAACCCTAATGTAAAACCCTAGTTTGTAACCCTAACCCTAATTTGAAACCCTAGTTTGAAACCCTAACCCTAATGTTAAACCCTAGTTTGAAACCCTAACCCTAATGTAAAACCCTAGTTTGAAACCCTAACCCTAATTTGAAACCCTAGTTTGAAACCCTAACCCTAATGTAAAACCCTTGTTTGAAACCCTAACCCTAATGTAAAACCCTAGTTTGAAACCCTAACCCTAATGTTAAAGCCTAGTTTGTAACCCTAACCCTAATGTAAAACCCTAGTTTGAAACCCTAACCCTAATGTTAAACCCTAGTTTGAAACCCTAACCCTAATGTAAAACCCTTGTTTGAAACCCTAACCCTCATGTAAAACCCTAGTTTGAAACCCTAACCCTAATTTGAAACCCTAGTTTGAAAACCTAACCCTAATGTAAAACCCTAGTTCGAAACCCTAACCCTAATGATAAACCCTAGTTTGAAACCGTAACCCTAATTTTGAAACCCTAGTTTGAAACCCTAACCCTAATTTGAAACCCCTGTTTGAAATCCTAACTCTAATGTGAAACCTTAGTTTGAAACCCTAACCCTCATAAAAAACCCTAGTTTGTAACCCTAACCCAAATGTAAAACCCTAGTTTGAAACACTAACCCTAATGTAAAACCCTAGTTTGAAACGCTAACCCTAATGTAAAACCCTAGTTTGAAGCATTAACCCTAAAGTAAAACACTAGTTTGAAACCCTAACCCTAATGTTAAACCCTAGTTTGAAACCCTAACCCTAATGTAAAACCCTAGTTTGAAACCCTAACCCTAATGATAAACCCTAGTTTGAAACCCTAACCCTAAATTGAAACCCTAGTTTGAAACCCTAACCCTAATGTAAAACCCTAGTTTGAAACCCTAACCCTAATGTAAAACCCTAGTTTGTAACCCTAACCCTAATGTAAAACCCTAGTTTGAAACCCTAACCCTAATGTAAAACCCTAGTTTGAAGCACTAACCCTAATGTAAAACACTAGTTTGAAACACTAACCCTAATGTAAAACCCTAGTTTGAAACCCTAACCCTAATTTGAAACACTAGTTTGAAACACTAACCCTAATGTAAAACCCTAGTTTGAAACCCTAACCCTAATGTTAAACCCTAGTTTGAAACCCTAACCCTAATGTAAAACCCTTGTTTGAAACCCTAACCCTAATGTAAAACCCTAGTTTGAAACCCTAACCCTAATTTGAAACCCTAGTTTGAAAACCTAACCCTAATGTAAAACCCTAGTTTGAAACCCTAACCCTAATGATAAACCCTAGTTTGAAACCGAAACCCTAATTTTGAAACCCTAGTTTGAAACCCTAACCCTAATTTGAAACCCCTGTTTGAAATCCTAACTCTAATGTGAAACCTTAGTTTGAAACCCTAACCCTCATAAAAAACCCTAGTTTGTAACCCTAACCCAAATGTAAAACCCTAGTTTGAAACACTAACCCTAATGTAAAACCCTAGTTTGAAACGCTAACTCTAATGTAAAACCCTAGTTTGAAGCATTAACCCTAAAGTAAAACACTAGTTTGAAACCCTAACCCTAATGTTAAACCCTAGTTTGAAACCCTAACCCTAATGTAAAACTCTAGTTTGAAACCCTAACCCTAATGATAAACCCTAGTTTGAAACCCTAACCCTAAATTGAAACCCTAGTTTGAAACCCTAACCCTAATGTAAAACCCTAGTTTGAAACCCTAACCCTAATTTGAAACCCCTGTTTGAAATCCTAACTCTAATGTGAAACCTTAGTTTGAAACCCTAACCCTCATAAAAAACCCTAGTTTGTAACCCTAACCCAAATGTAAAACCCTAGTTTGAAACACTAACCCTAATGTAAAACCCTAGTTTGAAACGCTAACCCTAATGTAAAACCCTAGTTTGAAGCATTAACCCTAAAGTAAAACACTAGTTTGAAACCCTAACCCTAATGTTAAACCCTAGTTTGAAACCCTAACCCTAATGTAAAACCCTAGTTTGAAACCCTAACCCTAATGATAAACCCTAGTTTGAAACCCTAACCCTAAATTGAAACCCTAGTTTGAAACCCTAACCCTAATTTAAAACCCTAGTTTTAAACCCTAACCCTAATGTAAAACCCTAGTTTGTAACCCTAACCCTAATGTAAAACCCTAGTTTGAAACCCTAACCCTAATGTAAAACCCTAGTTTGAAGCACTAACCCTCATGTAAAACACTAGTTTGAAACACTAACCCTAATGTAAAACCCTAGTTTGAAGCATTAACCCTAATGTAAAACCCTAGTTTGAAACCCTAACCCAAATGTTAAACCCTAGTTTGAAACCCTAACCCTAAATTGAAACCCTAGTTTCAAACCCTAACCCTAATGTAAAACCCAAGTTTGAAACCCTAACCCTAATGTAAAACCCTAGTTTGTAACCCTAACCCTAATGTAAAACCCTAGTTTGAAACCCTAACGCTAATGTAAAACCCTAGTTTGAAACCCTAACCCTAATGTAAAACCCTAGTTTGAAGCACTAACCCTAATGTAAAACACTAGTTTGAAACGCTAACCCTAATGTAAAACCCTAGTTTGAAACCCCAAATCTAATTTGAAACCATAGTTTAAAACCCTAAACCTAATGTAAAACCCTAGTTTGAAACCCTAACCCTAATTTGAAACCCTAGTTTGAAACCCTAACCCTAATGTAAAACCCTAGTTTGTAACCCTAACCCTAATTTGAAACCCTAGTTTGAAACCCTAACCCTAATGTTAAACCCTAGTTTGAAACCCAAACCTTAATGTAAAACCCTAGTTTGAAACCCTAACCCTAATTTGAAACCCTAGTTTGAAAACCTAACCCTAATGTAAAACCGTAGTTTGAAACACTAACCCTAATGTAAAACCCTAGTTTGAAGCATTAACCCTAATGTTAAACCCTAGTTTGAAACCCTAACACTAAATTGAAACCCCAGTTTGAAACCCTAACCCTAATGTAAAACCCTAGTTTGAAACCCTAACCCTAATGTAAAACCCTAGTTTGTAACCCTAACCCTAATGTAAAACCTTAGTGTGAAACACTAACCCTAATATAAAACCCTAGTTTGAAACCCTAACCCTAATGTAAAACCCTAGTTTGAAACCCTAACCCTAATTTGAAACCCTAGTTTGAAACCCTAACCCTAATATAAAACCCTTGTTTGAAACCCTAACCCTAATGTAAAACCCTAGTTTGAAACCCTAACCCTAATGTTAAACCCTAGTTTGAAACCCTAACCCTAATATAAAACCCTTGTTTGAAACCCTAACCCTAATGTAAAACCCTAGTTTGAAACCCTAACCCTAATGTTAAAGCCTAGTTTGTAACCCTAACCCTAATGTAAAACCCTAGTTTGAAACCCTAACCCTAATGTAAAACCCTAGTTTGAAACCCTAACCCTAATGTAAAACCCTAGTTTGAAATCCTAACCCTAATGTAAAACCCTAGTTTGTAACCCTAACCCTAATGTAAAATGACTGTTTTGAAACCCTAACCCTAATGTAAAACCCTTGTTTGAAACCCTAACCCTAATGTAAAACCCTAGTTTGAAACCCTAAGCCTAATTTGAAACCCTAGTTTAAAACCCTAACCCTAATGTAAAACCCTAGTTTGAAACCCTAACCCTAATGTAAAACCCTAGTTTGTAACCCTAACCCTAATGTAAAATGACTGTTTTGAAACCCTAACCCTAATGTAAAACCCTTGTTTGAAACTCTAACCCTAATGTAAAACCCTAGTTTGAAACCCTAATCCTAATTTTAAACCCTAGTTTGTAACCCTAACCCTAATGTAAAACCCTAGTTTGAAACCCTAACCCTAATGTTAAACCCTAGTTTGAAACCCTAACCCTAATGTAAAACCCTTGTTTGAAACCCTAACCCTAATGTAAAACCCTAATTTGAAACCCTAAGCCTAATTTGAAACCCTAGTTTGAAACCCTAACCCTAATGTAAAACCCTAGTTTGTAACCCTAACCCAAATGTAAAACCCTAGTTTGAAACCCTAACCCCTAATGTAAAACCCTAGTTTGAAACCCTAACCCTAATGTAAAACCATAGTTTGAAGCATTAACCCTAATGTAAAACCCTAGTTTGAAGCACTAACCCTAATGTAAAACACTAGTTTGAAATGCTAACCCTAATGTAAAACCCTAGTTTGAAACCCCAAATCTAATTTGAAACCATAGTTTAAAACCCTAACCCTAATGTAAAACCCTAGTTTGAAGCATTAACCCTAATGTAAAACACTAGTTTGAAACGCTAACCCTAATGTTAAACCCTAATTTGAAACCCTAACCCTAATGTAAAACCCTAGTTTGAAACCCTAACCCTAATGGTAAACCCTAGTTTGAAACACTAACCCTAAATTTAAACCATAGTTTGAAACCCTAACCCTAAGGTAAAACCCTAGTTTGAAACCCTAACCCTAATGTAAAATCCTAGTTTGAAACCCTAACCCTAATGTAAAACCATAGTTTGAAGCATTAACCCTAATGTAAAACCCTAGTTTGAAACCCTAACCCTAATGTAAAACACTAGTTTGAAATGCTAACCCTAATGTAAAACCCTAGTTTGAAACCCCAAATCTAATTTGAAACCATAGTTTAAAACCCTAACCCTAATGTAAAACCCTAGTTTGAAGCATTAACCCTAATGTAAAACACAAGTTTGAAACGCTAACCCTAATGTTAAACCCTAATTTGAAACCCTAAACCTAATGTAAAACCCTAGTTTGAAACCCTAACCCTAATGTAAAACCCTAGTTTGTAACCCTAACCCTAATGTAAAACCATAGTTTGAAACCCTAACCCTAATGTAAAACCCTAGTTTGAAACCCTAACCCTAATGTAAAACCCTAGTTTGTAACCCTAACTCTAAGGTAAAACCCTAGTTTGAAACCCTAACCCTAATGTAAAACCCTAGTTTGTAACCCTAACCCTAATGTAAAACCCTTGTTTGAAACCCTAACCCTAATGTAAAACCCTAGTTTGAAACCCTAAGCCTAATTTGAAACCCTAGTTTGAAACCCTAACCCTAATGTAAAACCCTAGTTTGTAACCCTAACCCAAATGTAAAACCCTAGTTTGAAACCCTAACCCTAATGTAAAACCCTATTTTGAAACCCTAACCCTAATGTAAAACCATAGTTTGAAGCATTAACCCTAATGTAAAACCCTAGTTTGAAGCACTAACCCTAATGTAAAACACTAGTTTGAAACGCTAACCCTAATGTAAAACCCTAGTTTGAAACCCCAAATCTAATTTGAAACCATAGTTTAAAACCCTAACCCTAATGTAAAACCCTAGTTTGAAGCATTAACCCTAATGTAAAACACTAGTTTAAAACGCTAACCCTAATGTTAAACCCTAATTTGAAACCCTAACCCTAATGTAAAACCCTAGTTTGAAACCCTAACCCTAATGTAAAACCCTTGTTTGAAACCCTAACCCTAATTTTAAACCCGAGTTTGAAACCCTAACCCTAATGTAAAACCCTAGTTTGTAACCCTAACCCTAATGTAAAACCCTTGTTTGAAACCCGAACCCTAATGTAAAACCCTAGTTTGAAACCCTAAGCCTAATTTGAAACCCTAGTTTGAAACCCTAACCCTAATGTAAAACCCTAGTTTGAAACCCTAACCCTAATGTAAAACCCTAGTTTGTAACCCTAACCCTAATGTAAAATGACTGTTTTGAAACCCTAACCCTAATTTAAAACCCTTGTTTGAAACTCTAACCCTAATGTAAAATCCTAGTTTGAAGCATTAACCCTAATGTAAAACACTAGTTTGAAACGCTAACCCTAATGTAAAACCCTAGTTTGTAACCCTAACCCTAATGTAAAACCATAGTTTGAAACCCTAACCCTAATGTAAAACCCTAGTTTGAAACCCTAACCCTAATGTAAAACCCTAGTTTGTAACCCTAACTCTAATGTAAAACCC